>NC_056743.1:828517953-828817953 GCF_019279795.1 Protopterus annectens | reverse complement strand
GTTGACCAGGAGTGTCCGACTGGACGTAGGTCCATTTTCAGCGGAGGCCCGGGGAGAAAAGCTCCACAGTTAAAATAAACAGACAGTATATACATTGGATTACATAGTGAATAATAATTTACATAGCAATTACTTACAACATATTTACAGATGAAGAACATAGTACATCAGTAGACAACTAGAATCTTTATCTGTGAAGTACATACCAGATATTAACAAATGTTACAAGAAGAAGAAGTTCGTGCTGTATAATAAGTACTGGCTTATGAGCATCTGAGCTTGTTATAATCAAGGTAGTTAGTGGAGTGGAAAGAAAGGTAGTGGTTGGATGGGGTGGATTTTATTAGAGTTGGAGTTGCAAGGGCATAGCCAGCATGTTTTTAGTTGTGCTTTTAGTAAAGTTTTGAAGTGGGTGCATGATGGTATGGAGGTAATTGTGGGTGGGAGTGAGTTCCATAATTTGGCTATGGCGCAAGAGAATAGTGCTTCACCAGCAGAGTTATTGGCTTTAGTGATCTGCAAGTGATTTTTTATAGTTGTCCCTTACTGCCATTTCCTTCTTTTGAGCATTCAGCCATTTTGTTCTGTATGTTGTTTTTTTTTTTTTTTGCTTTTATCTCCATTCCCTTTAATGTTATAACACCTGCAGAAGGCTCCATTGTCTAACAGTAAAAAGCAAGTCAAAAACTTGATGTTTCCGGCAATCCGCTGATGTAATAAATAGCTAAGCAGCTAGATAGAGTAATGTAGCATTTAGGAATTACATGAGCATGACTGTTACCTTTTCTTGCAGCCTGCTCCATACTGAAAACTGCATTAGCATCATACAGGTACTTAGTTATTTTCCAGCTCCTTCATTGTGTCAAACACCTAACATAAGCAGTCTTCTGACACCACCTTTATTTCTAGGAAACAAATATATAGTCGGGCCATTTGTTCGTCAAACCCTTCAGTAACTTCCTGCTTTCCTAGGAGGCAGTTTGCTCACACCTTGCACCTTACTTCCCCTGAATTTTGCTGAGTCAGTTCTCTACTTCTTCCCTAGTTAGATTTGCATCAGTGCATTTATCTCTATCCATAACTGCCGTACCTTGTGCATGGCTTCATTGCCCTACCTTGTGAAGAACTCGGTATGTACTTCCCACAACCTTCTAATACACTGCCCTTCAGATTCTTTCTGTGGTCCTAAATATATCGGAAGTATTTTGCCCATAACCCCTCTCCCTTATTATCTCCCTTGTTAACGTCACCATGGCCTGCTAGATGAGTTTTTGTGACTTTCCTCTGGAATCCTCATAGACTGCAGTCATCTTCTTCTCTCCTTTTATATCTTATAGTCCTGTACGCCAGCTTCTTTCTAAAACTCTCTTTCTATAGTCATAACAGTTATCTTCTCTTCTCATACTTTCTTCCTTCGCTACATGAGGGATGCCATCTCTTCTCTTTGATGCAGTCCCGTACTAACATCACTGCTTTGGTTCTTATCTCCCTTCCCTTTCATTTCTGAGTTCCACCCTCCCTTTGTCCCAGATCTGTGTTCTTATCATTTTGCGGATACAGTTATCTGTGCTGGAGCATAATTATTGTTATTTACACGGTGACCTCTTTTTCATCTATACCTATCAAGAAACCTGAACTATTATTTTATATCAAGGCTGTTCTTCATGGTAATAAGGGTGCAGTCACTTCGATCTTCCCCACTCTAGATCCAGCAAGTGACTGAGACACTATTCAAACTCTGGTCACCTGAGTCCTAGTCCAGGCTTCACCCCTTTATCCCAGTGGAGCTGACTAAGGTTATTTTCAAAGGAAGTTAAAGAATGGCTTGATTTGACTGTAAATGGCAGCTTATGTCATAGTCTTGTAAAGTGTTGTATAAAAGGTCTAGCATTTCTATTAATTATTTTTTTTTGTCTCCCTCCTTCCAGTAATTGATCATTGGCTATCATCAGCTCCTTTCTTAGATTCCTAGGTCTAGCAGACCACCTCAGCCTCCCCCAGTTCAGCATCATATTACTGCTATGGAGTGTATCCAAACTTCCACTACCTTCCCATAGTAACATTTGCAAACTTTATATTTGTTGTGTCTGTATGTGCATGCGTGACCTCTGCCTAAGCAGAAAGCTCACTTGCAGCACTGATCCCATGAGGTTCTGGTTATCTAACAGTGTAGTACCTCGCGGGCGGTACTGCGCAGGTTAGGGCGTGTCCATAATGATTGGCAGGTCAGCGCACATTTGAGTGACACTGAGTGTTCCCGTTATGCCTGAATAAGTAACCTGCCAAATGTTTTCGTATAGTTTGTAAGTCCTGTTAAAGTACTGAAGATTAATGTCATTAAATAATGACATACATTTGAGTTTCAGACGCCATTTCCTTCAGAAAAGGCATGTTAACATGCGTCTGGATTACCGTACTTTCTGAGATTTCTAGGTTGCTAGTTCATTGTATCATATGTGCACATAGGACATATTTTTCATCTGCACAAGGTTTTGTAGAATGGCCACATTTTGCGTCATTTGGTAGGATCCTTAGTTAGTAAAAAGTGGTAGACATTTGAGTTTCTGAATTCATATCCTTTAAGAAATGCATACTAATCCAAAGCCAATTATTATAGCAGCTTTCTACGTTTGTATGAGTTAAGTAATAACATGCTCCTATTTTTTGTTTCTGTATTCTTAAAGTTTTTGCCCCTGATTCTTTCCTCAAGGTTGAGATGTATGAGGTATCTCATAGACGATTTTCTACGTTATCTGCGCAATTTATATTTTGCTGTCGTTTGTGTTACATTCATAACCGTTTAAAGCATAAGTATCTTGTAAACTGTGTAAGTGGTCATCAAACTGTACACTGGGTGGCATGCAAAGTAACATTGCTTAACAAAGGTGAATTTTTATTAAGTTCAGAATCTGCATCCGGTAACAGCTGCATCATTCTTAGCGTACCTACCACAAATGTATTTCTTTGTTGACATTTAACAATTCCTGTACTTATTCCTCTTTCCACGGGGGGGGGGGGGGGGACGACACCGAGGATGAATTTTCTGTTACCTAGCCACTCTGGTCACATTTGAAGAGATTTGGGGAACTAATTTGGCTTTATGTAAAAAGAAATTGTATGTCCATAAGGTGAAAAATTATTTGAGAGAGATAGAGATTTTCTAACCCCCAGAAGTAACCATTTTGTTTTCAAAATGTGTGGCAATGCCTGCCATAATGTCGAATATAAGCAAAATGTGAAACTCTTAATAATTTGTAATCAGCTACACCGAGGAAGCTTTTAGCATACAAGAACAGCGAGGGTCGATAACTTCATGTCTTTCATTACTTTATAACGTAATGCGCTCTTTCAGATAACATTCTTACTGACAGCTACATGACAGCTAACTAATATGAACTAATATGAATGTAGATTCGAAAGGCGTGGGCGTGTTAGGGGCGGGGTTTGCTACTGCGCATCCTGCGAGGTACTTCACTGTTAGATAACCGAAGTTCTTAACACTGCTATATTACAGAGAAGTTAAGCTGTCTCCCCCAGGGATAAGCGAGCTGATGTCAGCCTCTCACGCCCCACACAGCCTCTCTGCAGCTAGTGCTACTTGTCGAACATGGGTATTCGGGGTTGCAGTAAGGTCTTTATCTCTCTGCACCACAGGGTTACTTTTATTGATATTTATTTGTAGTAGTAGGTTTACCTGGTGGTAACTTCCCCAATAGTACATTCTGGGGATAGATAATGTCTTACAAACCTGGCAGAGACCACCTCTAAGAAACATGTTAGAAACAGAATATAATGGTAAGTCCTGAAGTTTATCAAAATAGTTTGTTTTCCAGTCGTATGTTTCTTTTTCTAGAAATACCTTTCAGAGTTGTCATATGTAGCATATTTTTACTTGTACAATGAGTTTTCAAAATACCAGTACTAAAAATTAATGAAGGCACTGAATACAAGGACTTGTTTTCTGCAAAGTTAATTTCTATGTAACACACCTCTCAACTCTACAGATGTTCGCAGAATGTCCAGATTTTGCCTGAAATATTTGGTGTATTCCTCATAAAATCTGTGGTTTTCTGACAAATTACAGAGAATTAAAATAAATAAATAATGGCCAAATAATGAGCTATATTTGAGTTTCAGACTTCATGTCCTTCAGAAAATGCATGCTAACACAAGTCCTGCTATTCTAGCAGTTTCCTAAGTTTATAAGAGCAATATTTAAAATCTGTCTCTATTTTTGGGCCTTTGCCCCCCCCCCCCCCCCCCCATTATTTTAGGCTTTGTCCAGATTTTTTGCATTAGGAGGTTGAGAGGTATGCCCTAAAAATGTTAAAATGCATTGCCCTACCATAAGAAATTATTCTATTGCTATTTTTTATACAAAGATTATAAAGTGTAGATGTACATGTTCACGTGAAAGTGTTTTACTGTGTACATAAGTGATTTACTGTAGAGCAGCATATAAATGCAGTAGATGCTGCATTAGAGGCAGCAGATTCAGAAGCAGACCTCATTCCCTCCAGTACAGCTCTTTTGATTGTGCACCTGTAACTCCTAGTGGGCGTGGCTTGAGTCTTTAAAAAATAAAGTTATCACCTTACAATTCTAACAAATACGCATTGACATAGGTCAAATATCAATACAATTGTGTTTGCCATCATGTATGCTTCAAGATAAAATATTCTCATACTTTGTACAGGGCATGGTTTTGGAATTATTAATGCAAATATGAACAAGTAATATTTGATGCCTAGAGGAGCAGTAGGAGGTAACTGCAGATGCACCTGGAAGCGTCACTCGGATGTAAATGCTCCCAGTGTTCCCTATGCAGTTTTTCAGGTCATTTCATTTAATAGCAAGGGTTCCCTACCTCCCTATCCAATTTCCATACAGAGATCAAACTTTTCAGCCGAAACAATGCAGCCAAAAAAAAAACTTCATCAAAAGAAAAATCTAATTTTCTCCATTGGGGACAGATGGTCCCAGATACTCAGTGCAAGGATTTAAAGCCCTTGCAGCTATAAATTAAATATAATGATGTTCAGGGTCACTGCACCTAGGAGGTAAGGAGATTCTCTCACTGGCAGCCATCTCTTTTAATGTATTATCCTTAATTTAATGAAATTAGATAGAACCAGGTAACAAAATCTGGTTAATTATTTTATAAATAAGTAGGGGTGACGTGACAAGTTAAATATAGTCCTTAACCTGACTTAATTACTTAATAGATGAAAAGGGGTGAAATAACAAATTTAGTGAATGTGTCAAACTATATCTAAATAAATGATGTACGTACACACACACACACACACACACACACACACACACACACACACCTTCTATAGACTCAGGGTAAAACATTCCTTATCTAAGTACATGAATGGTAATTATAGCCAAAAATATAACTAAAAGCTCAAGTTTCTTGGGACCAGAAGACAAACCTGCTGGTTTCCTTTACAGAATTACTGAAAGGCTAAATAAACCCCTATTTGGCATGGTAGGCCAAAGCATTGTATGTGGGCTTGCCATGAGGTTATGGTGCCATACATTTTGGCACCAGTTCATAAAGTGGGATCATATAATACCTGAACAAGTTTAGACCCAAATGTCTGATTATTATTCTGTGTAAAACATGAATGTAAAATCAGGGAAAGTGCCACAACTAAACTTATCCAGAAATAATACAAATGACATATTTATGTTAGGTGTGGAACATTATAAGATTATTAATGGGACATCTTGCAGTCTTTTGGCACAGTGTCCTTATACATTACGTTGAAGTGGTATCAGCAGCATTTGCTAAAACATTCATACTGCATACTGTTTATCCTGACCTTGCTAAGTCGGTCAGTACTATACCATAGGAGGAATGGTTGAAAACTGAAAGCATTAAATGTCAGTTCATGTGTATTTGAATAGGGAAATTGTTTTTTTAAATAATGTGAAACAAAAGATAAAGGTAGGCGTTTGTCTGCCCCAGTGCAGGTTCCACAGGACACAGTACTGAGAACACATCCTTTTGTACTATTATTCTCAAATATAAACATTTGAAATAGGGCCTGGATAACCAGGTATGTTGATGCTTGTAAGCTGAGGTAATATAACTGCTTCTATAAAAATGGGACCTTCAAGATTATTTAAAAAATACATACCTAATGCAGTACTAATAACCTTGACCTTCGTGTCAAGAAATCAAGCAAATCCCATTTCAGTGATGAGATTTCATCAAATAACAACCTAAAATTCAAATTTATTGAATACATTTTCAAATCCAATATTGTATTGGTGAAATCTTAATCCATAAGGACCTAGAGAACCCTCCTATATGACCAATTGTTTGATGGGAGAAATTCCATCACATATTCCTACACTAAATTCCTCAATAATAAGCTGAAAAGTTTGTTGGCTAATGAGCAAATGTGTAAAGATTCATGGAGCTTTTTGGAAATGGTGAACCAGTTACAATATAATGACAATGATGTATTTTTCACCATAGATGTAAGGGATCCTTGTACTTGCATACACCAGGAGTTAGGGATACAGTGGATAACTGAATTCATTTTAGAAAAAGGATTGATTCAAGAGGGCATTAACTTCTATGAAGAATTATTTGAGCTAATCCTTAACAATAATTATTTATTTTTCACAGGTGATTTCTATTTACAGAAAACCAGGGTAGCTATGAGCTCCACTTATGGAACCATCTTTGCAAATATGGTAATGACTCAATGGGAGCATAACTATATCGTGAACAACAACTAATAAGGGCTTAAATTAGTTTATATGTGTGTGCTATTTAGATGATATTTTTATTGTCTGGAATAATGGGATTGAGAACATAGAGTCCTTTATTAGTTATATCAACAGAACAACTGACTTACTTTTACCCATGAAATTAGTAAGGAAATGACAGCTTAATTACTTGAAAAAGATAGAGAAAATCTGAGATGCATGTCTAAGATATTTAGGAAAACTACATATTGTAATACTTTCCTACATTTTTCTTGTTTGCATCTCTACCATCAGAAGCACTCTATAGTAAAAGATCAACTAGTTAGGTCTGCAAGGATGGTTACTTTGGAACCTCAATTTCTAGAAGAATGTAAGAATTTAATGAACATGTTTAGTAAAAGGGGCTGTCATGCTTATGTACTGCATGAATTAATAAATGAAGTACAGCTGAAAAAGGTCTAAGTGGATTTACAAAGCAGTAAATATTACAATATAGGAGGACCATGGATGCTCCATTTAGAAAAAAGACAATTAATTTGGCAAATCATACTTAATGCCTATACTTGGCCTGGTCTAAATGAACATCATTCCATTAATAGCATTCTCAAAATTTAAGGTTTTAATTAAATAAGTATTAAATAAATAGTTTTAAAAAACTGTTCAAGGAATAACTGAGTTGGAAGGTTTATAAGTCATTTTTTTATATCTCAAATGTTTTATATTTAGAAATATTTATAATTCAATATAAAGTATGTACTGACTTTGAAGAGCTCTTTCTAATGGTGCACTAAAAAGGTGTAGCACCATATAGTATTTATTGGTACTTGTAGCAACATATTTGGTTTTTAGAAAAATAAGAAACTATTTTTAAATTGTACTTTATTCACTGTTTGACAGTAGGATGTATATGAAATGTATTTTAGTTAAGTGTATAGTATTATATGAATAATGGTGATAGAACTGTTTAGGTTGAGTGGGAGGGGCAGAGAAGTCTGGCGTTGAAGTACATGATCTGACTAGCGGGTAGTTTAAATGGAATGATGCCTAGTTTAAATGTCTGAAGAAGTTAATTTAAGTGTTATGAACAAAAGTGTTTACCATTTTATTGTATATACGTTTTTATTAACTTTAATTGCAGAGGAAAGTATTGAAAATTATGTGAATAGTGTGTTCTTCTTCTTTGAGCCGTAACAGCTGGTCTTGGTTCGTTTTTCATTTTCTGACTGTCACACAGTGACCGTAACCAGTGCATCACTGTGCCTGACTCATAAGGCTGATAAATTTATGAAATCATAATGACACACAGCCAAACAATATAAATGTAATCTACTGTCACTGTGATGAAAGAGGATGGTTCAGTATTTTAGCCTATTTATTATTTAAATATTCTGTAGGGACTCAGCACAATTGTTGATGAAGAAGCAAACCTACAGATTGGACAAACAGTCCATCGTCCAACACTTTCTAAAAAGATTAGCACCATTAATATACTGTGTTTTACACATGAGCATGGTGAGGAAAGTGCTATCATCAGAGACAGCGATTTAAAATGTAGCACACACACGAATATTTTATCTCCTACTCAAGTATAATGCTTGAACCCAATATTCTGCACACAAACACGTTTAATAAATACAATGAAATAAGATCAGTGTGGGCACTGAAACATCAGAAATTAAGCTGATCATTTTTCTGCCAGTAAGAACTGGAAGTAATGCAACACATTTTTATTCATAGTTCATTCCCTCTAATACACTGTAACAGTTACATTAATAAACATGGCACTTCTTAGATCATGTGCACAGTAGATTATTGCAGTCATATATTGCAATAAAACAACTTGATTTCTCAAAGGTTCCTTTGCTTGTCCTCCCTTTTCCATCTCTTTTATCCTGTCCTTGATCACCCCAAATGTTTGTCCTAAACTGTACTGTCAAATAATATTTTACTAAAGCAAAAGAGATCAAGTCCCAGAAAGGGAAATCAAATTAAATTGTTTAATACCTTTCACCTTCAGTAGATGTTGGTGCAAGTTGCGTACCAGATGTTGTCTTTGCTTTTTTTGAATTAAATTTCTTCCAGATTAAACCCTAGAATGATAATATGCATATTATCATATTAAGAACAGCAAGCAAACATAACACTCTAGACTATACAAGTTAAGACTACACAAATAATAATTACAGTCTCGATAAATGAGGAGTTCTTTATAGACTGCACTTCACCTATTAATGGAAATATTCTGTATATCCAGCATTGTTCAGACATAGCATTTTAGCAACTTGTAAAGCTAATAATCAACAAGAGAACTGCATGATGTCTGTCTGTTCCCAATTTAGACTAGGTTTAAGAGTGATGAGACATGAGAGAAACACAAGAATGCAAAAGAAAAAAAAACTGCCTGCTACAACCTCCATTACCTTGTGACCCCACTGATGGTATGTAAGCAGGTGGTACATGCCAGACACTGTCTAATTCACCTTCCTTATGGAGCCCTTATCCTAATTCACTTGTTTGAGGTACTTGTTCAGTACATTGATTGTTTATGCTTTTATTCTCACTTCTCATTGTAAGAATGTTTGTGGTTGTCAGTATAATATTAAAATCTGTACTTCCTGATCACAGCTTCTCAAAGTAAGAGTGAGGGAATACTTTTTTTTTTTTTTTTTAACTGATGCATCTTTTCATGAGTTGGAGTGACCTTGGAGTGAGAATAATACAGTAAAGGTTAAGAGGGTTACAGGAAGCATATCCCTGAAAGAAAACAATGTATTTTAAAATTTATTATTGACACGAGTCAGAATATATATCACTGCTGATAGTAATCCTACACTTTTTACAAGACGTTTGTGTTTTAATTTTCATAGGTTCATAGGTAGGTACTAGGCTATTGGCCCTAGGGCCTATACAAGCCTAGCCAAAAAGGTATCCTGGCTTTCGCCACCCAAGAAAATTATTTTCCTGTGCCCCTGTCAAGCAGAACCACAGAAGTGATCCCCGGGGTGAATTTCCTATTACCCATCCAGTCATCAAGATTTTTCTTGAAGAGTGCTAATGAGGAGCTCTGTTTGACACAGGTAGTTTGTTCCAGAGTATGGGAAGTCTCTGGGACAGGAATCTATCCCTCCAGCATGTTCTGTTTATTGTGGTGACAAGGTTTAGGTCCCTAGAGAGCGTGTAGCTCGGAGGGATTGGGATTTCTTTAAGTGGAGCATGTCCAACAGCTCTGGGTTTGACATAACTTTGTATGTTAGGCAGAGATCGCCTCTGAGCAGGCGATATGCAACGGAGTAAAGCTGGAGTTTTTAGAGACGGTCTGTGTAAGGCATCTGTTTGAGGCCAGTAATCCTCTTTGTGAGGTATTTTTGCGGCCTTTCCAGTTGTAGATGTCTTGTGAGGTACATACCAAAAGGGGCGTTGTACTCTATAATGGGTATAATGAGTGATGAGTAGAGGGGAAGAATGACCTCTTTTTTTCTGGATGAGAAAAGTATAAAGATGGGCCCTTTAGAGGGTGAGAGGGGGGTAAAGTTAGCACTGAACCTATCTGCCAGGACGTTGGCAATATCAGTTGGTTCTGTATATTTAGTGTCATTGTGCTGTAACTCAGAGCAGATCTGAGTGTTGCCATTGAGATTTTTGACATAGCTATAAAATGCTTTGTGGTTGTCTTTAGAATCAGTGGCAATTTTGTTTTCATAACTAGCTTTGGAGGATTTTGAGGGATCTCAGCTTCTTACTGAGGCTGACCATGGAGTTCCTCCAATCATGGGATTTTACTCTTGTTTGCAACTGTTTCTTTCTTCTGTTGTAGAATTTGTTGATGGCAGGGGACCACCAGATTGGCTTCCTTTTTTTGGAGGATAGCATTTTGGTTCTGTTAGGGATAGCATGATCCATGCACTTGTGTACGTGCTTATAAAGTGTATTTGTGTAGGATTCAGCAGTCGTACCTCTATTGTCCATCTGCATGGGTGTCGTGAAGTTTGCCACTTCTGTCTTAAGAAGCATGAAGTTGGCTTTGGAGACATTTTTTACGGTTGTTTTACTAATGGGGGGTGAGAGCGGGATGTGGATGTCTAGGGTGATTAGCTTGTGGTCGGATCTGACCAACGAGGAGCTGACCTCTGGTGTGGAACACCGGCCACCCATGTTGGTGATGACCAGGTCTAGGATATTGCTGCCCCTGGTGGGGGTGTGGATAAGTTGATCCAAAGCATTGGAATTGATACAGGGAAGAATTCATTGCAGGTTTACATGCAAGCTAAACACCTTGGGAAGTAGTCAGATGGTATCCTTATAAGCAGCCCAAATCACCTCACCAGATACTGCTCAACAAAGTTTCTGCACCTAGAGATTCTTCCAGTCTGGCACATTCCTCATCATCTTACAGAGAATGAGACCAGCTGCCCTGAGGAAAAAGAACTCATTTCTGCTTGTATTCATATGCCATATCAGGATGTAGACAGAGTGGCCTGTAAACTGAGAGGTTTGTCCTGCGACTCAGCTATTACTTCACACAGTAGTGCATACTGACACAGCTTTGCCATCCACTAGTTAATCTCCCAATCCTCTCTACCCTCAGCACCCCAACATACTTATACTCCTTCACTCCAGGTAGCTGCACCCCACCTGCAAAGGACAATTTACTCTTTTCCAGGAGATAACCTGTGACCACTGCATTAGTGGGCTAACTTTTGTCTCAGTAGCAAATCACTCTAGTGTATCCTTGAGCTCATAACCACGTGAGGATAAAAGGAGAGCATCATCTCCAAGGAGCAAGAGTGCATCCTCAGATCCTCATACTGAAAAATATCAAGACCTTAGCTGTGCATGAAAATCAGAGACAGGAGATTAAATAAATTGCATTCTTGGAGGAGTCATGCACCAGCCTTGAACATATTCTGTTCAATACCAAGAATACATACATAATTTTCACTCCTCAAATTCAGGGACTAAATGGCATAAAGCATTAGCTGTGATAACTGTTGCAACACTCCTCACAAGGTGGGATACTTAGTTGAATTTCTTCCCCAACACTACAAAACACATGTAGACATACTGATAAACTCTCACAAGCCCTCCAATATCTGTGCAAGGATAAAGATTTGATCAATTTGAGCCATAGTTTCATGGCCAGGATGGAATCAGCATTGTTTTTGCTGAATTAGAGGTTCTGCTATTACAGGAAGTCTCCTTTGCAGCACACTGGTAACACATTTCTTGCTAAAGCATGTGTTCCTTCCATAATGAAATTAATTCCTGCTTATGAAAATGTGGATTATTAGCCCAGTTTGCAAGCCCATAGGTGTTGTCCTAGTATTCCATTCAACACTGAAAAGGCATGTTTAACATGACACCCCAACAATGTCGACCACCTTTGACAGATGAACCTTATTTACTGCTACCTGGCTATAATGAAACTGTTTAACCATCACAGTGACATTATCTAATGAAAAGGTTTTAATTCTACTATCTGCTTCTAACATTATCTCCTCAGAGAAGGGCATATCCACTGAATACAGGAGTTCCTCAAGGTGTTCCTCCCACCTATCAAAGTGTCTCCAACCAAGGTTAACATTTCTAGCTCTTACTGAGAAAAGCCTAAGCAGTATCCTGCATCCACTACTGTGTCACCAGGTGGTTTAACAGAACCTCTTCAAAGTCATCCAAATGTCATGCAACATGGTTTCACCAAACCACTTTCATAACCACCCCTTTGCTTCAACACTTTTTCAGTCTTCCTTCCACATCAGCCTCCATCAGTCATATCTAGAAACTCAGCTGCTGCTAGCATATGTCTTTCATTGCCATCAGTTATATCTAGAAACTCAGCCGCTGCTAGTATACATCTTTCATTGTCATCAGTCGTATCTAGAAACTCAGCCGCTGCTAGCATATGTCTTTCATTGCCATCAGTCGCATCTAGAAACTCAGCCACTGCTAGTATACACCTTTCATTGCCATCAGTCATATCTAGAAACTCGGCCGCTGCTAGCATACGTCTTTCATTGCCATCAGTCATATCTAGAAACTCAGCCGCTGCTAGCATGCACCTTTCATTACCATCAGTCGTATCTAGAAATTCAGCCCTTGCTAGCATACACCTTTCATTGCCATCAGTCATATCTAGAAACTCAGCCCCTGCTAGCATATGTCTTTCATTACTTTAGCCGTGGTGAATACTGAACGTACTTTTGCTTCAGCTCCTTGCAGCCAATTCATCTACTGAGGATTTGAACAGGGTCTATTCATTCTGTATATCTTTTGTTCATCAAGTACAGAGGGACGGTTGTTAAAAGAGCTGAACCCAGACCATACAGAAGTACTGGAGAAATGTTTCCAGGGCACCTTCACTGCATGCTTTACAGGAGGAGTCATTATAAAACTGCCCCAACAAATATGTCTTTTGGTAAAACCACAAGAAAATTCCCATTCTAGTTGTGGACACCCACCTATTACCCAGGATGCCCACACACTATAGTATATAACCTGGAGTCTCTGAAACCACAGTAATATTTTAAAACCTTAAGACAAAGTTTAAAATGGTTTGAAATGCAATGCTTAAATACAGCTCCAGAGTTCCACAGTAGACAAACCCACCTCCATAGGTATCACAAGGGATAAGAAACTAAGAGTAATGCTACTCAACGCCAGAAGTCTAAACCTCAAGATGCACTTTTCGAAACTCTCCTTATCATGGAGAACATCGATATCTGTGCAGTAACAGAAACCTGGTTCAGGGCTCCCGAGAGCACCCCAGCACTACCAGGTTATACCTCATACCATGCTTTTCGGCCCCAAAACTTGGACCGAACCACAAAAGGAGGGGGAGTATCGATATTCATCAAAGATACCCACATCTCCAGGTTGGTGGCAAAGCACGAAGCATCAGAGACTATCCATGTGCAACTAACAGTGTGTAAAACTGCCTTCCAGTTTATAGCCTGCTACAGACCACCCTCCCAAACCCAGGAACCCCACTCGGCCTTCCTGAGAACACTGGAAAATATGAAGGTCTCTCCAAACACCATTATACTGGGCGACTTCAACTACCCAAACATAGACTGGGAGCATTACTCTAGCTCCAACACCCTAGCCCAAAGGTTCCTAGAATTTATAAACTCAAATGCTATGGAACAACTTGTTACCACTCCCAAGAGGGAAAACATACTGGACCTGATCATCACCAACATGGGGACTCTATGCTCCAGACCAGAAGTGTATCCCTCACTGGTAAGATCAGACCATAAACTAATCTCACTGGATATTCACATCCCGACCCCACCCCTGCCCAGAAAACCACAGTGAAAAACTTCTCTAAAGCAAATTTTACACTCCTCAAAACTGAGGTGGAATCCTTCAAAGCCCCCGGGCCTGTGGAAAATACGGCCCAGACCGCAGAATCCTTTATAAACGCATTCTATGAACACCTTCAGGAATGCATGGATCATGCGATCCCAAATAAAACCAAGACCCAATCCTCCAAAGGCAGGCGTCCTGTCTGGTGGACCCCAGCCATAAACAAACTATACAATAGAAGGAGGAAGCTACTAAATGATAGAGCAAAATCCCAAAAGGGAAGGCATCACTGATCAGTATTAGCAAAAACTACGGGCACACATAAAATTGTCTAAGGCCAGCTTCGAGAGAAAAATTGCACAGGACACTAAGGATAATCACAAGGCTTTCTTTAGTTATGTTAGGAACCTGGGTGGTAATTCCCAGATATGCCCAGAATTAGTCCAAAATGACAAAAAATACACCGAACCCACAGACATTGCTAACATCCTAGCTGACAGGTTCAGCGCAAACTCCCCACCAAAAGGGCAAATATCTATCCCAGCAAAGTGCTGCCCCCCTGACATCTCAGATGCTCAGGTAAGAGCCGCCCTCTCCAAAGCAAAAAACAGCATCAATGGGACCAGATGGTGTCCCGGGCTGCGTCCTACATGAACTCCAAGAAGAGCTAAACCCAAACATAAAACTACTGTTCAATCTTAGCCTTACTACAGGATATGTGCCCAAAGAGTGGCGTACAGCAACAGTGGTCCCTCTCCATAAAGGTGGTGCCTCAACGGATCCTGGAAACTATCGCCCCATAAGCCTGACTAGCTTGGTCTGCAAAGCTATGGAAAGGATCATCATGGACCTCATAAATAAAGATATTGGGGACCTACAAACACTGGATCCTACCCAGTTCGGCTTTAAGGGCAGATCCTGCCTCTTAAACCTGGTTGATTTCTTTGAAACAGTCACCAAGGCCATTGACGAGGGGAAGGTGGTCCACACAGCCTACCTGGACCTCACAAAAGGCTTCGATACAATACCCCACTCGGGCATTATAGATAAGCTCACCAGCTTAAATATAAACCCCTATGTCACTAGATGGGTTGCAAACTGGCTCAAGGACAGAACCCACATGGTTAGAATTGCTGGAGCCATGTCAGACTCCAAACCAGTTACAAGTGGTGTCCCACGAGGCTCAGTCCTGGGACCTCTCTTGTTCGGTATATATTTCTCGGAGGTACAGACCAACACGGAAGGACTGTGGCTGACCAAGTTCGCAGATGACTGCAAACTGGACACCATAATCGACTCTCCAGCCGACACAAGCATCCTCCAAAAGGGCCTCATAGAAACAGACAACTGGTGCCACAGCCATGGCCTCAAGCTAAATGCCAAAAAGTGTATAGTCATCCCTTTGGCAAAACAAAGTGCCCACAAATTACCACATAGGTGGTAATCCATTAAGTACAGAAGAAGTAATTAGGGACCTGGGGACCCAAGTTGATAGCAATCTCTCATTTGACAACCACGTGGCCAAAGTGGTTAGAAAAACATTTTATATAGCCCACCTAATCATGAAGGGATTCACATCTAGATCAGGGGAGGTCATCGTGCCTCTTTACTTATCCCTCATCAGGCCCATAATTCAGTACAATGCCCCTTTTGGGATGTACCTTACCAGACACCTGCAGCAAATGGAAAGACCCCAAAAGTACCTCACCAAGAGGATCAAAGGGCTCAAACAGATGCCATATGCTGCCCGGTTAAAGAAACTCCAGCTCTACTCAGTGGCATACCGCCTGTTCAGAGGCGATCTGTGCCTGACGTATAAAGCCATGTCCAACCTGGAATTAATGGACATGCTGCACCTCAGAAAATCCAAATCCCATCGAGCTACGCTCGAGAGACTTGAACCTCAGCACTGAAATAAATAGGACATGCTGGAGGGACAGATTCATAACCCAGAGGCTCCCTTCACTCTGGAATAAAATCCCAGTCCAGGTTAGGCAGAGTCCCTCATTGACTCTCTTCAAGAGGAATCTTGATGAGTGGATGGGAGATCATAGGTTTACCCCGGGTATCACTTCTGTGTCACTGTTAGACAGAGGCACAGTATACTAACCTCGAAAAAGGGCATAGCAAAATTAATTTAAAATGGGTGGCGAAAGCCAAACACATTCTGGCTAGGCTTATAAATGCCCTAGGGCAGATAGCCTAGTATGAACCTATGAACCTATGTTTTTATATGATCCACTACTGACACCATGGGCATCATATGGATAATCCAGAAATGTCACAGCAAGTCATTATACTATCTTGTGCTGCCTTTCTTGTCATTCAGGGACCTGTGTAGGGATGACCCCAATGCCAGCAATTATAACTTTGAGACAGTCTAATTCTTTATCACGCCTAATGGCAAACTGATATTTATCTGCCTGTCTTTTGCTCTTTCTTTCCATTGCCCATCAGACATACATTCAGTCATTTCTCTTTTAACATTTTGCTTTAATCTATCCCATCTGTCCGTAGATGCATCTGCCCTAGGCACAATGTGTTACGGTTATATTTGGTCACAGTTGAAGTAGAAACTGCACAGGGTGACAGATAACCAGCTACATTTCTATGTCAAGTCACAGCAACATTTTATTCTTATACATATACATATATATATATATATATATATATATATATATACATGTGTGTGTGTGTGTGTTTATATATATATATATATATATATATATATATATATATATATATATATATGTTTACTATCAAATTCACGAAGGCCCATCCACAAATATTTAAATCCCTAAGCTGGAACAACGTAAGGCATCCAGTCAACTGCTCAGAATGTCGATTCATTCAGAAGGTAAGATTCAACACTGGACCACTTGCCATCTAAAAAAAAACACCGTTGTCCAGGCATACACATTTATACTGTTTTGCAGGGGGTCAAGCCTCCCTGCATCCTCCACACCCCCTACTAATTATATATTCTAACTCCAAGATCGCACTACAGTGAGGAAAAGGGTAATTTTTCTGATCTCCATTGTAGTGTGATCCCATTCGAAACAGTGACTCTCATAACTGCAAACACAAACTGTGTCGACATTTCAAAGTCAACAGGATTTTCGTTCACAGTGTTGCCTATTCAGACCTTTACCTTCAACCATATAATGACGGGAAAAGGGATGTCATAATTTTGATAGTAAACCATATACACATGCTCTGCAAGCATGTATGTTTGGCTGAATAAAATATAAACCTGTCATATTCCATCTGTGTCAGCACATCAATCATACCAAAATATTTAGGTAAAAAAACAAGTAACATCTGCTGCTGTTAAGGTCAGCCTTGTGGGCTTTTTATCTGCATCTTAGTTTCTTGTTACTAATTCTTAGTCCTTTACTATTCACACAAATCCCTCATGAAAAGTTTTAATAGATGTCATAATCCCTTTTATTTGCTGTTTTGACAATTCTTGGTAGAAGGTATACTAACACCACAGTCATATAACAGCCCTGACAATACCCTTTTACTTCCAAGTAGTTTCTAACTGGGACCAGAAAATTAGCTCATATTTCAAAGTGTAACTCCAGTTTCTGTTTCATATGGATTCCTTAGCAAGTATAGTTGCCATCTGCTTTGCTTAGCTCCCATACAACTGGCACTATATAGCCATTCCTCTGACACTTGGAGTGCTCCTTGCCTGCAGTGGTGTACCACTATTGCTGGCTATTTTTTTTCTTTATTTTTATGAAAATCCTATTTGTTTTGATTAAACTAGATAACCCAGTCATTCCAAATCACTAAGATGAAAGATGTCTTTCAAATAATATTTGTCTTAGCACTAGCCTGGGAAACTGTTCTCTGCCACTGAAAATTATCCCTATCCCTCCACCTCAGCCACAACTTTGTACAACTTCCAGATAATAATTTACCAGTTTTTAAAATTTCTCCTTAAAAGATAAAATTTCAATGTTTTGCGGGCCCATTTATTTAAGTATTTGTTCTATTCACTGAGTAATGCTACTGAACAGTACTGACTTCACAGCTAATGTGGCAAATAGGGTGTTCATCCTTTTCAAAATTTTGTAACAGGATTGTCTCAGTTCCTACCTCAGAAGTATCAGTTAAGGCAATAAAGTGTTTTAAGAATTCTGGAGCAGTTAAGATGTGTATTGAGCCAACAGGTTGTTTAATTTCTGAAATACTTTTTCCATGGTGTCTGTCCATTTGAAATTCATTGAGGACCTACCCTCAGTTAGGTCAGTCAAGGGACTGGGAAGAGATGCAAAGCCTGGGACAAATGTGATAATAGCTTGCCAAGCCCAGGTAAGCTTTAACCTGTTTTTATTACTGTTTTCAGCCTACCCCAGTTTCTTACTAGATCTACCTTTTCAGCCTAAGGGTTTACCATTCCCCTATCTATCATGTAACCCAAATAACCGATGCCTATCTTGCACTTAGCTGAGTTTGCTATTAGTGTAGGTTGGCACAAGGAGTCCAAATGGCCTGCACTTTAGGGAAATGACTTTCCCATACCTCAGCTAAAATGGCCGCATTGTACAGGTAGTCTACCAAATAGCTTGTTTGTGCACTAAGTATCCCGTTCATGAGCCTTGGTTATTTTATTGGTGCTCCACAGAGACCAAATGGCATGAGACTATATTGGAAAGTGCCACCTGGTTTGAAAAATACCATTTTTACCTTTACTGTAAGGACTAGATTAATTAGCCAGTAACCTGTAGGTCCAAATTGTAAAGAAAAATTGCCTTGCTTAACTTTTTCAGTAATGTATCCACTCAAGGCATAAGATACGAGTCAAATTTAGAAATGCTGTTTAGTTTTATGAAGTTATTGCAAACTCTGATAGATCCATCAGCCAGTGTGACTAATACAGAAGGGTTATTCCTGTCACTCTGGGATTCCTCTCTGATCCTGTTTGCACATTTCTGTTCCCCTACTTTAACTGATAGGGATCGGATTTCTGGTATCAAGTATGGTTTTGGATTTCGTTTTCACTAGGCAAAGTTTCAGTGTTGTACTGGATTAAACTGGTTCTCTTAGGCAACTCTGAAAATATATCCCTGATCCTCCATATAAAAACTCCTATACTCTGGCTTCTGGGTCACTTCTGGATATGTCATCCCTTTGCACAAGCTTGGGGAATCAACAGACCTGGGAAATTTTAGACCCATAAGTCTGACCAGCCATATCTGTAAAGCTATAAAAAGGATCATTATGAAATTAATAAATAAGGACATAGGTAACCTACAAACTCTTGACCAAGCCAGTTTGGATGTGTAGAGAGCAGATCATGCCTAAATTATCTGGTTGACTTCTTCAAGAAATTTATTGTAGCAATGGATGAGGGCAAATCAGTACATACTGCATATCTGAGCCTTGCAAAGTTCCTCAGTACCATCCCACACTCAGTCAAACTATCCCAGCTGAAGGTTAATCCAAGTGTAACTCATTATGTAGAAAACTGACTCACAAATAGATCCCAAGCAATTAGGATGGCTTGCTCTACCTCCTCCAAAAGACCTGTCACTAGTGGTATACCCCAAGGTTCCATCGTAGGGTCACTCCCTTTGGTGTTTACTTCCTGGAGCTCAAGGATGCTATTAAGGCTTTATTGCTGATCACATCTGCAGATGACTGTAAGCTTGATGCCACCATAAACTCCTCAGAGGACACCAACTTGCTTCAAGAAGGTGTTTCCCTAACCAACAGCTGGTGTCAAAACCATGGATTAAACCTAAATGCAAATGAATATATAATCACATCCTTTGGCAAGAAAGAAGGCCCTTGTTACTGTGATGCCCCTGCACTGGCCCAGTAATCAAGGAACCTCAATCCTCACCACTGGCAACAGTGAGTGATGTACACATTGGGAGGATTACAAGTACACACACAATAAAGTACAATTTCTCTTAAGAGCACACAGAGATCACAATCTGGGGCTGGTTTCTCCCTCTTTCTCCAGATCCCCAGTAAGACTCCCCACTGGCACAGCTATAAGGTTAAGATCTCAGATGAGGGGTCAAGTGAAAACCTCCAGCACCCTCTCAGTCCAACCAGTGCTTCGTATCCCTGCCCAAGTAGCTGACACACACACTTTGAGATTTGATTTATATACAAACACACACACATACACACACCTGGGAAAGGCAGGCACAGGTTTACTAACTATGCTGCCTTCTGCCCAGACTATAAGGTAGTTATCACTGCCACCAACCCCTACTTATCAGCTACTATAAGGCCCTTACAAAGGGTGCCCAATCCTGCTGTGTAATGTTACTATTAATCCAAATGGTAGTCTTTGACCAAGCACCAGGCTATTAGGAGTGGCCTGTACAGGCCTGTACAATGTCACCAAATACATATGCCAGTATTCTAAGAGCTTAAATAAATATCTCTAAACTAACCAGCCACAATTAAATTGTTTAAATGTATTTAATAGTAAATAATAAAATAACAAAACAATACTCAATAACAAATACAGTTACTTCAGAGTTTAGAATCACAGGAAATATTTTAAAACAACATTGCAGGACAGTCTCAAATAAATACAGAAAACATTTAAACTAATCTTTACGATATTCCTGTCTGTATCTAAAAGAAAAGACTGTACCCCAGATCTTACTTATTTACAGAGGAAGGCAAATTCAGATGAGTGGTTGTTCTTGCCAGGTCCAAGACCAAACACAAAATGCCAGTCTCTGTCTCTCTGAGTGAGTTCTTAAATCAGTATCACATATTACTGCTGGGTTAGCTTGGATGACATCACTTTTTGTCACCTGACTTTAATTCCCAGGCTAAACCAGAAACTAACATCTCTGTGTTAAAAATACATATTTCTCATATGTGCAGCTGCTAGGAAGTTATAAAGTAATAAAATGTTTTTACATTTTAAACATAGTAAATACTTCTCTCCAAGACAATAAAAAAACTTCTAGCTCTAGACATCCTGTCTTCTTGCTGCATTGAAACTAACTTTTATAGCACATCGTAAAGCACTTAATTTCAACTTAATTTCTTGAGGTTTTGTAAGTTAATCTTCTATGTTCCAGCAGGGTATGCTGTGGTTACATTCTTGAAGCTCAGTAAATAACCTACAGGTCTGTATAAATCATATCAATATTCACAAATGACATAGAATTATTTACAGAATTCCAGATAGCTGGGCCGATAGTGTCACAGTTACAATCACACTGACAATGCATTCCTGAAAATTGTTCCAATAGTTAGTGACTTGGGAACCTAAGCAGAAAATGAACTGTCAGTTGATCACCACATATCCACTATTGCAAGAAAGTACCTTTCCATTACACAGCTCATTACTAAGGATACAGCATCCATGTCAATTGATATGATCATTCCATCGTATTCCACACTCATCAGGCTGATCACTGAATATAATTCTCCCGTCAGTGTTTACCTGTCCAAAAATTTAACACAGTTTAAATGCCCACAACCCTTTCTTTCTAAGAAAATCAAGGGCCTAAATCATAAAAACTACGCAGTCCATTTCAAAGCCTTGTTCATAGTGTCATACAGGCTACTGAGGAGCGATCGCTGTCTTACTTATATTGCCTCAACAGACCCTATCCTATCAGACCTACACCACATTCATGAGTTCATTGGGGACATAAGCACTTACTTCATAGCTCCCAATCTCTTTTGCAACATAAACAGAACATGGCGGAGGGTTAGATGTGTATCGCAGAGAATACCTCCCTTAGAACCATCTTCTTCTCCACATAAGGCAAAGTACTACTCTTACTTTATTTAAATGTAACCTGGATGTATAGATGGTAAATACAAATTCACTCCTGATTTAAAACACTTGTCCCTCATGGATATTAGCAGCATGTAAATATTCTGCTTGTCCCTGTTATTTGTACTTAAGAGATAAAAACTCCATGGAAATGTACAGCTAGTATTCTGAATATCCTTATGGATCCTTTTTCCATATTATCTTGTCAAGTTATAATTTACTTCATTCATCTTTTCTGTTACTTCCAAAAGTTATTAACACATTGCAAGGAGGTTGTTCTCAGCCATGGGTACTAACAGAAGCACTTGTTTCCTTGTTTAACACCCTGAGCTGTGCATTTTGTAATATGTTGTTTGTTTTGTTTCCTGTAACCTTTCCATATTTTCTGTTACTATAGGCATTAATGTCCTTAACATCTCCTGCCTTTAAAATATGGGTGGTGCAGTGGTGCAGCGGTTAACATTGTTGCCTCACAGCAAGAGGTTCTTCAGTTTGATTCTCAGCTGGGGTGACTTATGTGCATGTCCTCTTTGTGTTCATGTGGGTTTCCTCTAGGTGTGATCCAGTTTCTGCCCACATTCAAAAGATGTGTCTGGAGCATTTCTCCCTAGGCCGCCACTGAAAATAGGCTCTGTCCTAGTCAGACTTTCCCAGTCAACAAATGTTAAATAAATCAATAAATAAAATGCTCTATCACACTTCTAAGGGAAGTCTTTTCCTCTCCCCAGGTTCCATTGCTAAATCAAGTAAGTCTTAAGGATGTCTGCCATATAGTAGTTCAGGTGGATTAAAACCAGTTGAGGCTTGGAGTACTTCCCCACATGGCAAAGAGGACATATAGGACCAGCTAGTCCCATATTTTTTTCATCCTGTTCTATGGCTTTCCTTAACACAGTCTTTTAAGGCATTATTAAAATTAAACCAGTTTTGAAGAATAGGAAGTTGTTCAAATGAAATGAAATTAAATTATTTTAATGAAAGACATATAAAATTATTTTAATGAAAGACATATTAAATATATATATTTTAATCATTTTTAACTAATTCATTTTTAACTAATGCATTTTATGTTACAATATTTATTACTTATCTATACTTGAAATGTTTTCCAGTATGACTTTGTATATATTGTAGAATGACTGGTTTTACTTTAAGTGCTAATTACTTCAAGCATTAATTGGTTTGATTTGATTGGTTTGAATACTGTTTAAATAGAGTTGAGTAGGAAGTGTTTGTTTGAAGGTCTGAAGAAGTGATATGTGTATCATGAAAGCGCTTACCTGAGTGAATAAATTTACCTTGGATTTTACCTACCTTTTATTTATCCTTGGACTGTGTTTAAACTAGGACATTCTGTGCCTTGGTTGCTTCACCATTTCTTTGTGGATTTTTAAGGCATTATTAAAATGTTCAATTAATCAATCTGTTTATCAGTAGCATAGCTGGGGGTGGAGCAAGAGGGCCAACTGACCTGGGGGCATGATCAGCCAGTCCTGAGCTTTCTTTAATGCAATACCAGCTTTTTAAAGTATTGCATTTGTGGTCAAACCTGAGTGCTGAAGCACTTCGCATGTGGTCTAAACTGTAGCAACTATAGTTTATAAATTAAAAAAAAAAATCTCTCTTTTTATTTATTTTAACTAAAACCTGAGCACTGTAGCGCTCTGTGCAGGTGGGGTATAAACTGCAGCAACTGCTGCTATAGTTTAGACCCCACATGGAGCGCTACAGAGCTCCTGTTTTGAGTTTATCAGAAGAGGGAAGGGGGTAGGGCACAGAAAGGGGACAAACAGGATCTGAATGGCTGGGCAGGAGGGAGACGAGGTCTTATGCATCTGACTAGAAGGAATATCTGTTTTTTTTATTTTTTGTTTGTTTGCTTTTGGAAGAGCTGTGGGGGTGGGGGGTCATACAGTTATCTGCTTAATACAGTACTTGAACAGCTGAGGGGTGGGACACTGGCTCACGGTATTTGCACAGGGTGCTGGTTAAGCCAGCTACACTTTTGCTGTTTTTGGATGATATACAGAGGTCCTCATTTGTTTTACCTTAAAAAATTAGTAGCATTCATATATTACATTAGATATAATTGGGGTACCTTAATCAGTAGGAATTTATTGGAGAATTTCTTTTCTGAAAAAACCTAGTAGTAGTTCTGTATAGACTCAGCATTAACTCTTAATAAGGATATTGCCTCAGTAAATGTTGCTGCATAATCTATTACCAGTTTATACTGGTGTCCTTTACTTGATTTAATAAGTGGACCTAAAATGTCCATTGTTATCCGATCAGATTTTCCATAGCTTTGTGGATGATCTGAGGTACATTTTGGTAAGTACTGCATCCATGCAACTGAATTATTGTGGAAGTAGAAGCTACTAGAGAATATATTCAAATACAGATAATCTATCAGACTAAAGTTTATTCCAAGTTTTTAAGTCAGTTTTGATTGTATCCAAAGTTGAATTCATGTAGATAGAAGTGTAAGCATCAGGTTGGTACTTTACCCCTAATTATTTTAGTTAATTTAATTAAATATTTAAATTCAACACCGGGGTGAATATGTTATGTCGTTGGTGTCTTTAGCAGATAAAAATTGATTTGTCAAGGTTTTATTTCTAGTCAAATACTCTGTTGTAAATACTGACAATCCCTAATAACCCTACATTTTGATAGATTCTGAAAGTATAAAATGATATCATCTGCAAAGGAAGTGATGTTGATATGCTTAATTTTATTTGTTTTAGTTTAGGGTCGTAAAAAATAGAAAAAAAAAGAATGGTTCCCGTGATTTTATAAAAAAATGTAACAAGGGTTATTTTTGCATGATTCTAGCTGAGATCTTTATGGGGCTGGTAGCCTGCCATTTATGGACAGACATGCAGCAGCCAAGTTAAACAGTACTGCTCTGCTTTGGACAAAGCTAACCAGAAGGTTATTTATTTCCAAATGTGCAAAAAGTAAAGTAACATATACTCAGAGAAAGGGTATAAGACCATGTTTAGTCAGTGGATTCTTTAATACTTTCAGTTTTATGTCAGACAGATTGTGGGCTATCCTGATGATCAGTTTATTAATAGATCTGATGTTGCCTTTTCTGTTCGTTCCTCAACCAATGGGTCTCTGATCCAACCTCAGAACCAACTTCAATAAACTTTGACTCTGTAGCTCAAACTCATCCTCTTACCCATAATCCTCTCCTTAGCCTAGATTACCTCAGATTCCATTTCCTGCTTCAGCATTTAGACTGTAGCTCGAGTGGACTTTTGGATAGCTAAATGGTTATTTTCTCTCTGTTTGTCCTTTGGCATATGATTTTATATTTAAATCCCTTTGTATCCCCCCCTAGAATGTAGGTTTATATGTGTGTATATATATATATATATATATATCTATTATGGGTCTACGTTACAAGACCAAATTACCATATCATTGACTTTCATAAGACCAAGACTAAAATGCAATTTCAAAAATCCTGACATGTCATATAGCGACTTTCATTTAATTGTAATGCAAATAATTGACACTCCTAAAACACACACAAAACATGCAGATGTGCGACCTTTTTCCATCACTGTAGCAATCATAATGCTCCTCTGCAACAAAATATTAGAATATACCAATCCAAATGTGCAATACTTAAAAAAAACAGTCCTCTTCAAATATTATGAAATATAAAAGTGTATAAATGTACAACACTTAAAGAAAAAATCCAGACTGCTTCACACTCAGCCACATTTTGACACTAAATACTTAGACCATAGCAACATTAAACTACCATAGCCCAACCCAAGCTACGGACTTGACCTCATCTACATCTTGCCCACCAACCAATACCGGAAAACCCAAACAAAATCCCACTGAATATTCATGACCGTATCTATAGCACTGACATGTATATTCAGTACAAATTTTTAAATCCAATAAAAACAACTATGTAATTCCAACGTTTATGTTTTTGCAGGAGGGCTGTTCCCCCCAAACCCCCTGAAAATTAAATGTTCCAACTCCGAGATTGCACTACAGTGCAGAAATCAATAGATTTCCTATTCCACTCAGCTTGGACTGTCAGCATTTCAAACATTCAGTCACTCATGTGAAACTTTGTTTTTTTGGTCTTGGTCTTATGAAAGTCGGTGATATGGTAATTCGGTCTTCTAAAGTAGACACATATATGTATATATCTATATCTCTATATCTATATAACTATATATATCTATATATATCTATATATGTATCTCACTCTCTCTCTGTATGTGTATATAATATATATATATATATATATATATATATATATATATATGTGTGTGTGTGTGTGTGTGTTCTCCAGTTCGATTCTCGGCTGGGGTGCCTTCTGTGCGGAGTCTGCATGTCCTCCCTGTGGTCGCGTGGGTTTCCTCCGGGTGCTCCGGTTTCCTCCCAAAGACATGCTGTAGGTGGATTGGATACTCTAAATTGGCCCTAGGTGTGCATGTGTGCACCTTCTGTGGAAGGTTGGGCGCCGGGCTGGCAACTCGATACTGTAAAACTCCACTGCCAATCATGAGTGGACAGGTGATCTGCTGTGGCGACCCCTAACCGGGGAAAAAGAAGAAGATATATATATATATATATATATATATATATATATATATATATATATATATATATATGGTTCTCCTTCAAAACATCTAAAACCCATAACATCTAAAATAAAAACATCAAGACCATAACATCTAAAATCCATAATATTGAATTTCTTAACATCTAAAATGTATAATATGTAATAGTGTATCATCAAATGTGTAAATGTTATAGTTTGATCTGTTAATCTTGTGGTATCACTATGAGATGTTGTAGTTTTTATTTCTATAGTTATTATTTATATAATGTAGAAATCTATACTATTTATGTAGTGTTTATTTTGCCACTCTCTATGTGGTTTTTAGGTCATACATGTAAGTGATATAGACATTATTTGTACCTTCTTTATGGTGATTGTGATACAGAGGGGTTAGGAGTTGGTATATTTAATTTACGGAGGATGGGGGAGCAGAGCCCCCCTGCAGAAACATAGTAAAAAGTGTTTGTTAGTTTGGTGTCATTATATGTGGAGAGGATGTTATTTTCATGTGATTTGTAGTGTTCAATGTTGTGATGCACATTTTAGATGTTATGATATTCGATGTTATGGGTTTTAGATGTTTTGGGTTTTAGATGTTCTGGTTTCGATGTTATGATTTTAGATGTTATGGGTTTTAGATGTTTTGAAGTGGAACAATATATATATATATATATATATATATATATATATATATATATATTGGTCTCATCAATCTCAATGGGCCTCATGCCCTGATTCTTTCTTTGCAGTCATATAGTGTCTTTTTTAGACCTTTCCTCTACCCATTTGTGGGGTACGTCTATTTTACCAGTGTTGGTATTCTTTCTGTTCTTCTAGTTTCTGATGTCTTCTCTTATTGTATATTACTGCTACTGTTATTGTTGTGGTGAAGATGTCTGACAAGCCAACTTTTAAAAACTGTTCATCTTGTGGACATAAAATACCTAATTCAGGCACTCATTCCAAGTGCATGTTTTGCTTTCGACCTGTACACCTCAATACTGAGTGTGAAATTTGTGCTGGATTCAATCACAGAGTGCTCATTGAGCATAAGAAGAAAATAGTTTTGACAGGCCTGCTTCCATCTTCCTATTCATCTTCTGGACCTCTCCCCCTCCTCCAAGAAATCATCGGAGAAATCTATAGGGGATTCTGCTAGAAAGGCAAAAGATTTGATGAAGCATTCCCCCAGTCATTCTCCTCCTCCTGTGTTGGGCTTCATTCCACTTGAAAAATAGCAAAGTCCTTGGATCCATCTGCTTCCTCAGATCCGACTTCATTGAAGTCAACATCTCCACTCCTTTGGTCACACTGGTTTTCTCCAGAGCCTATTCCCTTGAGGGTCCACTCACAGTTCTTGTTGGTGACTCCTCAGTGGGCTTCCCAGCCACCTTCAGCTTCTTCATCCATCAGGTCATCTAGGAGTCTAACAGAATTAGATGTGGACAGGATGATGAGGAAATTTCTCAAATCCCAGATTCCGTTGGGAGCCAGTCTGGCTTCATCTATGAATTGGGCCCATGAGCCTTCCACTAGCTCATTCCCCAGGTTTTTGACTCCTATTCTGATCCATCCCTTGGTTTTGGAATCTTCCATCCTGAAAATTCTGAGTTTGTCTATGTTGGATCCAAAGGCCTGGCCTTTGATGACTGTGACACCATCTCTGATCCTGACAGCACCAATTATGTTGGAGCCTGAAGAATCTGAGCCATAGCAATGGAACTGGATCTAGGGGGTTGGGCTTGACTCCAATGTTTTAGGACCCATCCTTTTCTCAGTGTCCTCAGTGCTGGACTGCTTGGCTTTGACTTCTGGGTCCTGGCTAAATCGTGGGGATGCTCTGAGCTATGCTGGATGGGTGGCTTTGGCTCCCACCAGGTCAGTTCAGTTTCCCCATGACGTCTGCCTTTAAAGTAGTGGAAATAACTTTTTTCCACCTCTGTGGACAAGACATCCTTGCCCCCCAGCGTCCTCCCTCTTCACAACTGTCTGCTTTGACTGCAGAGTCTTTTCATCCTGTCCCATCAGGATAGCCAGCCCTATCAAGCCTGGAGACTGTCATCATTCAGGAATCTCTCCATACCTCTAAGTCCTCTCTGGAGCATCCTACCAGGGGAACCCCCTCAGAAATGTACATGCAACAGGAAGCACTTGGATTCCCCACAAGGATCTTTTAACAGAAGACACCAACTTTGATGATGGGGAGGGGTCCCCTAGATCACCTCTTGAGGATGTCTCTTTCTGTGAAATTCTCAAACTCTTGAGACAGAAAAGTGGCTGGTCTTCAGACCTCGTCCCAGGAGGAGTCAGTGTTTCTCGAGGCTTTCAGAGCTGGCTCAGCTAGAAACCGGGTAGTCCCCTCCCAGCAAAAGAGATAGTGGACCTTATTTCCTGCCAGGCTTGGAAAGATCCTGATGTCATGGGGCTTATTCTTGAGATGCTGATAAGTATCTGATTGTGCTGAAGGATCGTACCCATTGGAGCAAGTGTTATGGTATGACAGATTTTGTTTGTCCATCTTTCTAACAGGGAGTCCAGGGAATTGGCCAGATTTGGGAAGTATTTTTATGCTTCAGAGTCTTTCAATCTCAGGTTGCAGAACTATTTGGCACTTGTTATGAGATTTCAGTGGGACTTATCAAGGAGTTTTCCAATATGCTCTCAAGGTCCGTGTCTGTGGAGAACAAGAAGTCTGTTTCTTCATAGCTGAGCACCCTTCATTTCCTAATGAACACCTCCATAAGACTGATTTTTCATGCCTCAGATGGAGCATCGAGAGCCACAAGTTCAGGAATTGCCATAAGAAGGCACACCTGAATTCACTTTTGTGAATTTGTGGAGCCCTTCAAGACACTATTCATCAATACTTCCTTTGATGGATCCACCTTAGTTGGCCCTAAGCTGAAGAAAACTCTCTACAGGAATGAACAGGATGGGAAGACCTTGTCTGCCATAGGGATACATTTTTCTACCCCTCAAAGGAATTAAGCGAACCTGAGAGGAAGTAGAAAGATGTGGTTCCACAAGTCACAAGTATATTCCCAAGATTCCTATGGAGACAGATCCCCATGCACCAGGGGGGAGCTCTAATGGCAGATGTCACCCCCATGTCAGAGGAGGCCCACAACACCAGGGCTTCAGGGGTCCTGTTTCTGAGAAGACCTTTAAGCTCTCCTGAAATTTTGCACAACTGCTGCACTCCAGAGGCAGTCAGAGGGCACTTATTCCTGCACCCAGAAGCCTAGGCAGCCATCAGCAAAGGTACATGGGTGCAGAGGATAATATCCAGAGGTTATTACATACCCCTTTTCCCTTCAACCTCCAAATCAGCTTAGAAGGATTCATGATGACCCATCCAGAAATAGAAAAGTGGTGGCTATATAAATAGAGAAACTGCTGTCAAAAAGAGTCATCCAAGTGGTCCCCCCCAGACCAACAAGGATTTGGAACTTACTTGAGATTCTTTTCAGTGCCAAAGAAAAACAGGGACCCAACACCAATGTTGAATCTAAGTAATCTGAATCAATTTGTCAAACACTCAAAGTTCTGGATGGTCACGGTTCAGTCCAGCCTGCTGCTGTTGTACAAGGATGATTACATATGCTCCATACATCTCCAAGATGCATACTATCACATCAAAATAGACAGGTGCTCCAGGAGGTACCTATACTTCTGGCTGAGAGCTAGTCACTACCACTTCAGGGCCCTGCCCTTTGGTCTCACCAAAACCCACAGGGTGTTCACCAAGTACATGGCAGTGGTTGCAGCTCACTTGAGATTGCTAGGATTCTGGGTGTTTCCTTATCTCAACAACTGGCTCCTCTCTGCACACACCAATCCACTACTGATTCAGGCCAGGGACTTCTTTCTACATCTATGTCTTCAGCTTGGCATCACAGTGAATTATGCAAAGTCTCATCCCCCTCCAACTTGAGTCCCAGAATTCATTGGTGCTCATTTGGATATAGTGGCACAGATCATAAGCTTACCATAGACAAGGTTAAACACTTTTCAGAGTCGAGCATCACACTCTTCCTCCCCCTCCAGCCAGGTTAGTTTTGCGGTTTTTCAGGTCTATTGCAGTTTCCATAACTCTGGTACCTTTAGCAAGATTTTACATGAGGGTAATGCAATGGATGCTTGCGGTGCAATGGTCAGTAGGGCAACACTCCCTGACCAAACCTATTCAGATTACAAGGATTTGCAGACAACACATAGCCTGGTAGAGTCATGCAGAAGTTTCTCAGCACCACCCTTTTATTTTTCCAGTACACAAGACCACAGTGAACATGGACACCTCCCATCAAGGGCAGGGGGGACATTATTTGGAAAGGATGGTCCAAGGCTTGTAGTCACAACTGGTGTCCAATCTTCACATCTATGTCTTGGAAATGAGAGTCCTGTTAGCATTGTAGGCATTTCAAGATGTTCTCTCCCCAGGGATGATGGCTAGTCAAATGGACACAATTTCAGTATTGTAGTATATCACCAAACAGTGGGGAAACCAACCCTATCCTTTATGCTGAGTGTGGCAATGGTTGATCTGTTCTGGCCACTTTCTCCTGGCAATGCATTTTCTGTGGAAGTCCAACATGCTAGCAGACAAACTGAGCAGGCACATCTTACTCCCTAACAAGTGCTCTCTCAATCTGTTTGTGGCAGAAGTTATATTTCACCAATGGTTGGTCATCAATGGGGCCAACCATGCTGCATCCTCATTGTTTCCCCCCACAGTTCCGAGTGCAGCACTTCCTAATTCCTCCAGAGGGATAGTCACTGAGAGACTGATTCACAAATGGCCCTCCTATGTCCAAGTTTTTTTCAGAAGGCATCTCAGTGGAAGGTCTAAATAATCCTCATTACCCTTTCCGCCCTTAACAAGTGTGGCTTCCCTTCCTGAGGCCTCATGTAGTTCACCCTCTCTTGGTGTTGGAATGTTCTCGGGACCTTCTTTCTAATTTGTCTGGGACACGTCACCCAGACATTCAGACCCTCAAGTTAATTGCATAGCTTCTACAGTTACAGTGATGGCTAAATAGTCTGGGCTTTCTTGCCCAATTCATCACATCCTTACATCCTCCTAGAAAGATTCTACTAGGAAGATTTATAAGAGCAAATGGAAGAGATTTTCCATCTGGGTTATATGGAAAAAACTGGACCCATTTTCAGCACCTATTCTATCTGTCCTAGATTTTCTTTCTTCCATTTTCAATAGTGGAGTTAGTTATTTTTCAACTAGCTGCTATTTCTAACTTTCACATAGGCGAAAACCATTCTTCCTTGCCATCACTGAGGTTATGTAAAGTCTGTCTCAAACATGCCATTTTACTTCAACCACCTATTAAGGATTGTAATGCTCAATGGAATTTGACAGCACTTCTTTAGGCTTTGACGCAGTCCCCCTATGAGCCCTCTGCCAAGGTGATGCAGTCCCCCTATGAGTCCTCTCTGCCAAGGTGACACAGTCCCCCTATGAGTCCTCTCTGCCAAGGTGACACAGTCCCCCTATGAGTCCTCTCTGCCAAGGTGACGCAGTCCCCCTATGAGTCCTCTCTGCCAAAGTGACGCAGTCCCCCTATGAACCCTCTGCCAAGGTGGACCTAAAATTTTTATTTTGGAAAATCATTTTTCTACTTGCAATTACATCACTCAGATGAGTATCAGAACTCTAGGCATACTCTTCCCAGCCATTGTACATGATTTTCATAAGGACACGGTGTCCCTCTGGACCAACCCTTCTTTCCGGCCTAAGGTGACATCAGAAGCAGCTATCAACCAGTCCAACAATCTGCCTGTTTTCTATCATTTCTAACTGGAATATGGTTTATTTTGGGGGGGGGGGGTTTACTGAGTCTCCTTATTATTGTTGTTTTCTTTCGAAGATTTTATAACACAGGACAGTACATGCTGCACCTGTGACATACACAGGCAGCTTACATTCTATATCCACAGAAATAAAGATTTCAGGAAATCATGCCAGTTACATGTCTCCTCCTCCAAGGTTAAATTTGGCAAGTCGGTATCAAAAGTAACTTTAGCCAAATGGCTTAATGATTGCATTTCATTTATTTGTAAGAAGAGAGGATTAATACTACCTAAATTCCACCAAATCTCTGGCCGCATCATCTGCCTCCTTAATCCATAGCTTCCATAGATGACATTTGTGCAGCTGCCACTTGGTCCACTGTTTATACCTTTATTGCTCATTACAATCTGGGCATCTTATCTAGGAATAGGGCAGCATGTGGCCCTACTGTATTCCAGAATATCAATCCTTGAGGATCATTCAGGGTTTCTCTAGCTGGGGATTCTGTCCCATCAGTTGTGTTTGGACAAAAAAGACAATGTCAGGTAAAATAGTTATGTACTCACCATAACAATGCATCAGGGTTGTCTCTTTTCATCCTTCCTCAACCTCCTGCCCTCCAGCTCCCTTCCTGCTTTAGAAGATTTACATTTGGGATCCTAGTATGTCCTGAGGAGTAATTCCTGCCTGCCCTCCTGAATTAGCTCCAGTCTTTTTCTTCTTTTCTATCATTTCTAACAGAAATAAAGTTTATTTTTGAGGTGTCTGTTTACTGGGTCCCCTTGTTGTTGTGGTTCTTGATAGCAGGGTGACTAGAAGGCAAACTCGATCTGAGGTAATTCAGGCTAAGGAGAGAATTATAGGTAAGGGGAGGAGGTCAAGCTACAGAGCCAAAGTCTATTGAAGTGGTTGAAGCTGGATCCGAGGTTGGATCAGAGACTCGTCTGTTGAAGAGGAATTAAAAGGGACAACATAGATGCATCATAATGGTGAATGCATAACTTTTGTTTTTGCCCACATAGAAACAGTTTCCTGCATTGCATTATGCTCTACAAATCAAACTTTGTGTTACGACCCCCTCTGGAGCCTCCATACTTTTCTCTTTAAGACAGGGCAGTTAAAGTGATCTGTCCTGTTTACAAATTCACAAAACCTGCAGTCTGTCTGATGACATAACACTCAGAGTATTAAAGTAACCACTGGTCACACACTCTTGAATACCCAAACCAGAATTTCACTTTCCATAGCCTATATGTACTAAATGAGACTACTGAAAAGAAATAAGAATGCAGTCCTAGAAAGAATGCAACTACAATAGCAGATTAACTTAAATGCCTACAAAACACTGGACATAGTCTACCTGCTCCATTAAGATCATACTAGCATTAAGAAAACAAAACCACTAAATGTAATATTGAAAGGCCCCATGTATTTTGAATTTTATTTTTTTATTTTATATTTTAAAGTCGGAACTTTTTTGGTAAAACTTAAGGTTCTCTTAAATTTATGTGCTAATGATTACAGTTTAAACATTTACACGTGAAAATGGTTTTGAATACCCTGAAACAGAAGCATGATAAAGTGTCTGATTATTCTGTTTCGCAATGTGTATACAGGGAAAAGCATGGTTCTGAGAAATCTAGAGTTATATGTTTTATACCGCTGGGTTTCTAACCTTTATCACTTTCAAATGCTCTTTCTGGTGCACTGCCTCAATTAAAGGTTAAGGCATTTTATTTTATGTTTCTTCTGCTATATATTTGTTTATCACATCTTAGTGGTAAAGGACTACTAATACATATGCAGGTAAAACATAAACACAGAAGGATATGAGGTTATTTTAAGCAAAAACAATCTGAGTTAGCAATAACTTCAACAGGGAAACAACTGGTCAATTATAAATATTTGTAAAGTATGAGGTCATTTTTTTCGTGCCAATAAGAAAGAACTGGGTTATGAGTAACAAAGCTAGGTAATGAATAACCACAGCAGGGTAACAGAAACATTTCAATATAAAACCCTTGAAAGAAGGTACGTTTAAAAATATTGGACTATGAGCCCCATAAAAGAGGTATTTTGCTAAATTTTAGAAGCAAAACCACCCATTAAGACAAAAGTATACTGTAGGTTGATTTTGTGCAGTATGTATATTCTGAGACAGAATGCATCTGAAAATTAAAAGTATGCCAGCTGAACTGTGAAGCAAATCACCTGGTATACTGATTAGAGATGAAAAAAATCTGGGTGATAATTAAAATATGAATTAGACTTGACCCAAGCTAAAGGCATCTTTTTAGCAAACAGGATAATTAACAAAATGGGACCATTCCCTGGGTATCTAATGGACCTGGTGAAGCAACCTTTGGAAAAGCATTACCCATTTTTAAATGCCAATTTTTTTAAATGTTTTTAATTCTACAGTTTATCTGTGGTTATTACCTGTTATTGTATCTTAATTTTATATATTAGTGTGAACAATAATCCTCAATTTGATCTGTAATTTTAAAATCTTAAGCTTTAAACCCACCATGTAAATGCATCTGTTATAATCTGGGAAGGTGAGAATCCGAAAGAACTCAAACCATTGGCACACCCTCATTTCTATACATGATATGTATTTTGAACAACCAGTTGGGAAACAACATCCCCCACAGTCTTTCTGACTCCTCCCTCACATGAAAACCCTTCTATCAAAGTCAGATCCTATATAAGATTATTGAGTTGTTAAAAAGGAGACTTTTCCATCAGAGCATAAATAAATAAATAAATAATGTTTTTTAAAAACTAAATGCATGTGTTACTCCTTCTGTATCATAAGGAAAACTCAAGGTAAAACCTGAGTCCCCTCAGGATAAAAATCATGATTTTTGAAGGTGGGTAAGATCTGGAAGAAATTCCAAAGCAGGTTTGGTCTATCTGAACATGGTATATAAACTAAGAACATAACTATGAGCCAGTCAGGAGCAGATTTATACACTGAGTAATAATGAAACCCCTTTCTGTGCCTTCTTTGGCTTCCACTACTTTGCAAGGAAAGTCCTTTAGTTAGGACTGGTACTCTACATCTGTTGGTCATGTTATCCTGTGCAAAAATATGCAGTACTCCTGTAATTTTACAGATTTGAAATTGTGAGGCACGTTGTATCATGTTCATGCAGTAAAGTAACTGGCAAAACTGTTCACTTATATAGATGTTTGCCATGTAGATTCCAATAAGAAATAATCAATGTAGACGCCCCCTGTTTGTTATGGGGTATTATGGATTTGTAGACAAAAACAGTTAACTGACACAGGCCTACATGACTCTCTTGCTAAGTGGAAAATCCTCAACATTAGACTGCATGTTAGAAAACTGATGCCCATATCTTATTATACATATAATTATGGAGCCATAAATGGCACATGGGGTAGAACCCAAAAAGACACTGAGAATGCTAAGTGCATAATAGCTATCTCACCTCACTCAAACCTGACTTTAATAGCGCCAGTTTCAGCTAGGCTGGAAACTGAGCGTATCAAACTAAACAATACAACCCCTACCTCAAAATAAGAAACATAAATAAAAAAAAAAAACTGGACTATTTACAATGAGATTCGTTAAGTGTATTGTTTAGTCGGCATCACACAAATCACAAATCCTGTTCTGCTATGCACAATATTCTTCTTTTAATCACTAGTTTTATTTACTAGTTTTAGAATCATAAAGGCACATAAGGCTTTATAAGGGACATTAACAACTACTACTACTTGGAAAAATAAGGAAAAATAACAGTAATGACCAACTGATCTTGATTATTGTTCATTTAAGTTAGAAACATATTCGAAACTGTAACTATAACATCGAAATCAGATGGTATCCTTAACATGATGAGACATTTGACAGTATCTGAATATAGTTGTAAGAACATTTATTGGTCTTGTTGCATAAATGTATATTCATGTGCTAACATACTGTGGCATTTAATAATATTGTAAAAACTGTTTTCATGATTCAGTCACAACCTCATTGATTTGTGATCAAATTATTAGAAAGAAAAGAGGATAGTAATAGTGTGATGGCGCATTGTACTAAGCTAAGGTGGACTGTCTGAGTATAGGTATAGCATCAGATGCAAGCTTCTGATAGATAAGATGCTCGTATAGTAACTGTATAAACAGTAAAAAGGACAGAGTGGGTTACTTTAGAACAATATGAGTCACGTTTTAGGTAGCTTCTAGTTAAGTATCATCAATGCATTGATATAAATCAAATTCCAGTTATTGGTTCAGGCATAAAATGATTCTATAATCAGATCTAGAATGATTCAAGTTCTGTATCATAAGCAGAAGTTAGATCAGGTAGGTATTTCTGGAGAAAAATTATATACATTATCACCCAAAGACTTGCATCTGTTGTTTGAGCTACTCTCCCAACTCTGGCTCAGGATATCATAATTTGTGTGTTAGTATTAATAATACTATGTTCAATGAATGGCATTTCAGAGAAGACCAAAGCTTTTAAGTAACAAAACATTTACAATTTTACATTTGGTACTTAGTGTCAATTTTGAATATTTTTGAACAACCATAATGCCTGTAGTGGCTGGCCAAAGATGGACTATATATATATATATATATATATATATATATATATATATATATGAATAAACCATCACCATACTATGACAGCTCAACCACAGTATTCATATACACCTTGTACAGACGTACTGTATTACCCATAATTCTTAATTACTTCTCTTGAACTACTGATAAGACTGTGGATACATTTCTTTTATTGAGATTAGTGCCATATTATGATATAGAATATATATATATATATATATACACACACACATTTGGCAAAATGAACTCCTCATATACTACTGTAAGAAGCAAAAGTATTTATCAGGAACCATTACACACTTTATAATAACCATCCAGCAACAGAATTTCACCATGATAGAAGCTCTGCTAACAGAACCCCTATATGCAGTGACAGGGCTGGTTCCAGCTCACTCTATAGTCAACAAGATTATGTTTATCAGTCAAAAGTTTATTTCTTATAAGGAGTAGATGGCCTCTACAATATCAGCCACACCCAAAAGAGTTAATAAATTAGGTGACTGAGGTCAAACTGTACCTTTCCCTATAAGTGAATGGAGAGAGCATATAGGACACACCAAAGCCAACATACAAAAATTTTTATAAAATTAACTAATTATTCTAAATTATTCATGGGGAGATCTGTGGAACTCTAATTTGGAGTACTATAACTATGCAGAACTGGAGCAGGCTGACATCAGTTTTGAGTAAGCAGCTTTGCAGGGGAACATAATTAGTTGAGCACCTGGGCCTGAGAACAAAGTGTCTTGCCTCAACAGCCATTGTCATGTAACACCGGTTCTTATCTTTAAAGTGGCAGTAGGCATTTTAAAATGTTGTAACTCCTGCATCCATTCCTACAAAGGAAATATGTGATGCATGTTCAATATATAATTCAGAACACATCACATACATTTGGCTGCAATTCACAGTTAATCAACACAGCTTTTACAGATGTGAAAGAGAGTTGATCTTTGTTCAAAGCATTTACATTCAAAGCCGTTCCAGGGAAAGGATACATTTGATGGATGAGATCATTTAAACCTGGAGCCACTTTGTATAAGAAATGCATCTTGGGCACCTGTTTGAATCTTGCAAGTGTCATTTCATTATGGAGATCTGCAGTAGCAGCCGTGACACACTATTGTTTTTGCTTTTTAGGAAATAAAAGGACACAGAAAGCATCAGCTACAATGAGAGGTTGCCTCAGGGATGGGGATGCAATGCTCTGTAAATTCTGTTACATGCAATGAAAGCACCTTAGTGGTGGCAGTCACATGGTTGAAAATTTACTGTGCTACTAGATTAAGATTGAAATGAGATTAGTCATTCCTTACATCTTTAAGAAGAAGAAAAAGAAGATGAATATCTCTTCTTAATCACCCTTTTAACAAGAGCAGGAAATCTTTGAGGTAATTTTTTAAGGCTATCCTACTGGCTTACTTTGGGCAGCATTTTGTTATGGCAGTCTTCTGAAGAAAAATCCATTTCTCATATTTTGACCATGTATCTGTTGAATATTTAAAGCAATGTCTGTAATTTCAAGTTTTGTTAGATGAAGCCTGTATGTTCTGTTTCAAATAAAAGTGATTACGTAATGTGTTTTTAATAAATTTCTGAGAGTGATGCTTCCAAAGTGTTGATTTTATTCATAAATTTTCCATTTCTGATATTATTGGAGGCATGTTTTCAGGGTAAAGCAAACTTTCAATATTCTTTATCTCTGCTTGTAGGTCTCATATTAAAGTGCAAAAAGAGACTGATTAATTTTCTCAATGTTGCTGCTATTGGCTGTGATAAATTAGAAGAGGATAAGATAAGTGTGTGTCCCCCCTGACATGAAGAAGCTTCCATGTGGCATAATTGAAGTTATTGGTCTATGTCACATACATTTCAGGCATGGTAATTTGACAGGCTTACTATATTCAGTATGAGGAGATTAAATTGTTGTTGTCTTTATCAACAGGAGAATAAAATGGAGACCTAGATATTTCAATTTGTTTGTGCTGTATATGTCAGGAAATGGTGTCCCTTTTTGCCACATTTTATAAATAACCCCAGTTGTTATCTTTTATTTCTTTTCATGTGTATGTTGCTTTTTTCAGATTGCTTTCATGTCCTCAAAATTAAAGTAAAATCAGGTTTATCTCTTTACATGTTTGTATTTTAGGAATTTCAATGCCATTAGGACTCAACAGTATATGACTCAAATTCTTCCAGTCTATGTTCTCAAGCACAATCCTTTGTGTCTACATGTCCGCTAACTTTAATTATTGACGTTTGTTTACTGGGAAAGTTTGACTGGGAACAGGTGCCTTTTTCAGTGGAGACCCGGGGAGAGCAGCTCTAATGTAACAAATTTAATGCAATCAATATTTGCAATGACAAATTTTACAACGCGGTTAGTGTATATACATAGCACAGTTGTCAGTATAAAAACATTTTATTGATATGCAGAAACATTAATAAACAGCATTGTATTGAGAATTGTGGTGCATAAGATAGGTAAGAACTATTTAAGAAATACATTAGAATAAAGCCAGGAGACAGAAGAAGTCTTTTGGTAATAGTTTGCAAAATGTGAGAGAGACCTGATTGATATAGGAATTTTAGTTCTAGCTGCATTATTGAAAAAGAGACTGACCCCACCAGCCCTTTGTGGTTTTTAGATGGTAAGCAGTTTTCTCATTTGACTGAAGGGGACAGTTTGGCATATAGAAGTGAAGTATGTGGCTAAATACTGTGCAGGCAAATAGGATACAGACAATTCTGTGGGTCAAAATTAGCTGGGTATAATATAGGTGGTGAGGAAATTTTGAGCAGTTAAGTGTTTTTAGTACAAAATAGTGGTGGGTGGGTCTGGTAAGGTTTTTTGCAAGCAAATTTGGCAACTTTATTGTAGCATTGTTCATGTTTAGAACTAAGTGCGGCTTGTGGGTTGGTTATGGTAAGGGCTCCATGTTGGAGAGAGGGTAAGTGATAACTAGAGTTACCTTGGCAAAGTCTGCAAGGAATTACTTTATTCTCCAAAGGATACCTATTTTTGATTGGTTTTCTAAATGCTGTTGTGGATATGTAAATCAAATTTAAGATAGTCATTGATTATCATGTCAAGTACTTCAGTCATGGTACTATTTAAGGAATGTGTTTTAAGGGTTTTTTTAAGTAATTTAGTTTTTAGGGATTTAGTAGTAGGTGATTATCTTGTAGGGCAGAATTTCAGCATATTGCATGAGGGAAGCCTGCTGATAGGATGTATGTAGATTGTTAGTCAATATAGGAGTAGAGAGCCTAGAATGGCGCCCTGTGGCACAGCAGTATTAACAGGAAGGAAGAAAGAAAAGGTAGAGAGCCATTTACCAGACTGGTGTCTATGGGTTAAGTAGTTGGTAAACCATAGTAGTGTGGGTTGTCATAGCCCAAGGGAAGATGTTTGACAGAGGAGTTGCACTTCTCCAGAAGTTCTGACAAAGGAGATAATGACAATAGGTCTGAAATTGGGTATATCAGATAAGGTTCCTCCTTTATAAAGGTGGATGATGTAGATTTTTTTCCAAAGAGAAGGAACATATGATTCCTTACTAGATCTATTAATTGGGATAAAAACAGAATATGCTATGGAACTGACAGCTAGCTTGACGTATTCTGCTGAGAAAGTATCTGCTGAAGGAGAACAGGGTTTCAGTTGAACGAGTAGTGATTTGAAGTTGGAGGCTTGGATGGGTTTTAGGGTGAAATGTGTTGTTTGCTGTCTGAGAAGAGGGCATGCCAGGGTTGCTACATGGAAAATCTTTAGTAAGGGCTTTAATCTTCATCTTCTGGCTTTTCCCGGTTAGGGGTCGCCACAGCGGATCACCTGTCTGCTCATGATTGGCAGTGGAGTTTTACAGTGTCGAGTTGCCAGCCCGGTGCACAACCTTCCACAGAAGGAACACACACGCACTCACGCCTAGGGGCAATTTAGAGTGTCCAATCCACCTACAGCATGTCTTTGGGATGTGGGAGGAAACCAGAGCACCCGGAGGAAACCCACGTGACCACAGGGAGGACATGTCGACTCCGCACAGAATGCACCTAGCCGAGAATCGAACTGGAGAACCTCTTGCTGTGAGGTGGCAACGCTAACCACTGCACCAATACTTTCTATAAAATGCGTGTTATACCGAGCAGCTATTTCAGAAATATAAGTTAACTTAAGTTATAAGTTCCAAAACTTAGTTGAAATTAATTTTTTACTTTAGACAGTAAGATTTTGGAGCTCTCTTGGCATTTCATAGAGCTTTGTTGCAATTTCTTCAGTTTTTAAATGAAAGTTTTAATCCATAAACACAAACAAGAAGTGAAAAAATATTCACTCTGCAATTTGCAAGGCAGTTAGTGTGTTTTATACCCAAGATTTACTCTGGCCATCTGTTCAAAAGGAACAGAGTAAAGCATTATGCAAATATGTCAGTTCAAACCAGTGCCATCCTGCCAACTCCACTTTTGTGTATTTTTATTTTTTGAGAGCATATATCCCCATGAAACTCATGAATCAATAGAGTGAATTATAGCATCAATTATATTTTCTTGTGTTAAATTTCTAAAGCTTGCAAGCAAAATATAATTTTAGCATATCCTCACTTCAAGTGTTAAAGCAAACTACATTTGCAATCATTTTTAATATATTAATTTTCCTAAAACTGTTTGTGATACTATTTCTTAGAATTTACATTGTGCCTTTTGTTTTCTTATGTTGCATATACAGTATTCTCTACTAAAATGATGTATGAATGAAGACAAAAATGAAAAATCATATTTAAAACATTGGTGTATTGTTTTACCCAACAATATAAATAAAGGGCATCCATTTAGGATGTTAAAAAATACTGCACAGACACATTGCTTTCTTTATGCTGTTTTAATGTGCCTCAAAAGTTATACACACTAAAAATACATTTCATATGTATTACAATCAGTAAAATGGAAAATTGCAACCATTTACTTACCTTAGCATTATTATATTGGGATGGAGACACAGGTTCTTGATCCACATTTTTACCTAGTGTCTTTGAAGCAGAGGAATCCTGAGTGTCAGAGTCAACATCTGAAAAGAAATTATATAAATATGAATAAAATGTGATATTTGCGTTGGCAGACAATATTGATTTGGATGTAGCTAATGAAACTGTCTCACATCCTTAGACTCAGGTTACTGAAGATTTACTAAGTGAAAGAAATATTCCCTGGGATTCAGAAAGTGAAAATACCACTGTCTCTATGGGCTATAGAAATGGTAATGAGACCTTCTGGGGGAGAGGCATATGATAACGAACAGTAGGGATTTACACAACTCAGCTGCATAAACTGACATGGCCAGCCCTGTTAATTAACATAGACAGCAGGTAAGTACCTGGGAGTGTAGCTGAGCAGTAGTCGGGAGGTGTGAGTTCTGCATGTGTGTGGTAGCATTTATTCTTGTCTTTAGGGTTATGAGTGGTCTCAGGTGAGTATGCGTGCATGATTGTGTGTGTGTGTGTTAGCGTTCCTGTGTATGCTGCATGTCTGTGTGTATATGTGGCTTTACAAATGTCTGTAAGTATGTGTTTGGAGAGGTGGCTTCAATACCTCTCAAACTCCCCTAGACTATTAAGCAAAAGCTGTAATACTAGATTGATGTGGGACACTGTCAAAATGTCAGTTTAACTAACTTAAGTTAATATAACAACAAATCAGATTTTGCAGCAAGGAGCTTTAAATAAACTATAAGAAGTATGAAACTCTAATGTCTGATATTATTGACTGACTGTATTCATCCATGCCAAGTAATACAGCATGAATAAGCAACAAAAGCATAGATGTTTTGTAAAAGTATAGGCATTTGAGAGGAATCAGGATCTGTGTGTGTGTGTGTGCGCGTGCATGTTTGTGTGCACGTGTGTGTGTGCATTTGTGTACATGTATGTGCATGCGTGTGTGTATATGTGTGTGTGTGTGCACGCGCGCGGTTGTGTTTCAATGTGCATGCATGTGTGGGAATGTGTGTGTGCCTGTGCCCATGTACTGGTCACCAGACACGATTACCACAAAGTGTTGATTAGCATTAGCAGTGGCACCTCACAGTTCAGACACATGCAGATTAGTTAATAATGACAGCTTTTATTCATTACAGATAATCTGTTTATGAATCACAGTTTTTCAGAATTGCAAACTATATCCCTTTTTGCCACAACAGTTTACACACATGGCTAGCTTTTTTTCGGAATCCCAGCTAATCGCTTGGAGCATTTACAAACCCATAAGAAAGCTTTCACATTCTGTATAATTCTTCTATATGTATTATTTTGTTTTTTCTTCTTTAGTACTGCCATATTACTTCTGCTTTTAAGAACCATAGTGAAGACTGAATCAGTGCTTTCATTACATAAGTAGTCCTGCAGTGTAGTCATATGAAGGATATAACAGTCCCATTTTCCTATATGAACTCCCATCTTAGACAGAAGCAAGCAGGTGAGCACTTTGTCATTCCTCTTCCACTCAAGTAGGTTCCCCTTGTGCTTAGGTAGCTAGGCAATGCAGTCTAGGTTGTAATCAGGATTTCACTCTGTACCATGGAAATGTGTCTTGCCATTAAAGTGAATAATTACTAAAGGAGATCCCATAATGGTGATTCCTGGGACTTTGTTAATTGGTGCTTTAATATTAATAAGAATGCAGGCAAAACCCAAAGTACCACCATATGTGTGGCTTATGATTAATGTGTCTGATCAGTCTGAGATTTACTGTATTTTTGTTTAGATATTCATTCGCTCATTCATTCAACTATTTGTTAACTGGGGAAAGTGTCAGGTTTGACGATCCCTAATGATATTAATTCAGGTAGACTAAATACATATTGTGAAATGGGCCCAGAAAACCAACTGATGACTATGTCAAAGGAATGTGTACAATATGATTCACACAAACTTAAAATGTCTGCCAGCAGAAACCACATACCATTTCATAAGTATAATAATGCATGTTAGGTAGTGCATTGACTAGATCAAACTAAACTAAGATTCAATGAACAAAGATGAACAAAAGTAAGAGAACTGTCAGAGTGATGAAACCAAAAGACAGAGGAAGTCGTGTCTTACACAAGCAGCTTTGCCCTCATACCCACTGGGGTCATACCTCTGCTTCTTCTAAACTTATATTCCAATCCTGAGGTTTCCACTGCTATTAAAAAGTACATAACTGCAGAGTCTCAATCTGACAATAGCATTCCAGTGAGGTAGGCCAGCTTCAACCACACCAAGCACAAGGTTACTGCTGGAGGTTGGCAGAGGGACACTAGCCATGGGCATGTGCCATCACTGCTTGCACACTATTTATGCAGCCCTGTTACAGTGCTAAGTTATGAATGCCATGCTATACCATCCTTAACTGACATCCCCCCACCTTGTGTGTACCTTCCACTGCATCCTGTATATGCCATGTTGTCAGTGTAGATGAATATGGTTGTGCCACATGGTACCTGAACACGATGACTGTCTGACGTGTAGTGTATTCCAGATATGCCTTGTTTCGGTTGCACCACTGATATAACAGCTGCATGCATTTTGTTACTTTTTGCATTTTCTGTACATGTAGCCTGTCACAGTACATAGTTTTCTATCAGACATCTCAGTGTTATCAGAGCAGTAACTTGTGTGGGCAAAGGGTGAAATGGGCCGTGATCTGCAATGCTAATGGGAAAGAAGTGCAATCCTTGCAATGAAATGCCAGCATTCATCCATTTAAACAGGCATGGTTGTTTAAATAAATGAATCTGTGTATCTTACATATTCTGTCTATTGCTACAACGTAACTGTTCCAAGGAGGGACTTTTTCAGCAGCGATCTGAACAACAAGTTGAAGGACAAATTTTCTCTGTCTTGTTCTCTCTCCCTCTTTATATGCATATATAGTTTCATAGTTTCAAAGGTTAATTCATCTACCATATTCATTGATCTTAAGCATTGCATAGCAGAGTCCAAATGTCTGTATTTATATTTATTTTACCAATATATAATCGTCCAACCTTTTCTGAAAATTGATAACAAACAAGAATTTCTGACACAAACAGGTATGCCATTGGACATCTTAGAAAACCATTGAATTATTGTTCACTTTTTGTTTATTATATATTTGAGGTCACATACACTAGGATGGATGGATGTTCTATGCCTTTAGTTCACTGCCTAAAATCAGAATTTTTCCAAAACAAGTTTTCCCTGATTACCCTATATGAAATGCTGAAAAGATCCAAATACTTTAATCTCTTAAAATAAGTCCACTTATTTATTTTGTTCATTCTTTTTATTAACCTTCTTTAAACTATTTCTAAATGTCCTGTTAGTAATAGCCAGATTACAAAACAACAAATTATATTCTATCAAATCCTTCCACCTGCTTCCCTCTACAGTAAGTGAGCTGAACACATACTTGCCCTGAAGTTTTGTGTTGCAAAGGTGTTAGGAAAATCTTCCTGTCAAAAGAACCTGCACTGAATTTCAGTAATATTTCTAAATGCAGCAATGCCTTCAGTTATAACTAATGCAATGCAGTACACAGGTATCAATAATGTAATGCAGTACACCGGTATCAATAATGTAATGCAGTACACCGGTATCAATAATGTAATGCAGTGCACCGGTATCAATAATGTAATGCAGTGCACCGGTATCAATAATGTAATGCAGTACACCGGTATCAATAATGTAATGCAGTACACCGGTATCAATAATGTAATGCAGTACACCGGTATCAATAATGTAATGCAGTACACCGGTATCAATAATGTAATGCAGTACACCGGTATCAATAATGTAATGCAGTACACCGGTATCAATAATGTAATGCAGTACACCGGTATCAATAATGTAATGCAGTACACCGGTATCAATAATGTAATGCAGTACACCGGTATCAATAATGTAATGCAGTACACAGGTATCAATAATGTAATGCAGTACACAGGTATCAAATGAAACTGATGAAGTATCATTACAGCTGCAAATACAATTCCCCTCACTTTTGCATGTACAGTGGTTTGTACTCTAGTGTGAATCTGTTGAAAGACCTCTCCCCACACCTTATATTGCTTTGGTTTAAGCTAATTTAACAGATTAGCATATTCTACTTTCACAGAGCAAAAGCTTCCCTGTAGAAAGCAATTCTCTCAGCCACTAACTTCTGCTGAGACACTTATCAACTTTTAAAAATACTGTTACAGTGACTGGCCTCCAACTAGGTGAACATATTAGAAAAGCAGCATTCTTGTAAACTCAGCAGGCCTCTGGAAAATACTACTCTCATGAAAAATAAAATTAAATGTCGTGACTCTCCTGAAACAAGTCAAGTAAACAGAATCAGGTGGGAGGTTGGCATAATGGTTAAGGTATTTGCCCTATAAACCAAAGATGCAGGGTTTGATTCTCACATGGGGTAATTGCCTAGGCTTAAAAATGGCCCACAAAGGCAGTTAGTCTAGTACTAATCTATGAATAAGTACTTCAGTCTCTACACATTCTGCCTTATTGATTGCTTTTGGTAGAAAACTATTTGATAGGGAGCAACTGCATTTCATTAAATTATCTGATTTCCCTGCCCCTTAGCTCTGTTGGTCTCCACCTAGTATAACTATTATGGCTCCAGTTTTAAACCTCTTTGCCACTCCATGACCCAAGTGCCACTCCCTGATCCAAATGGCTATAAAACTTCATAGACTGCTTCTGAGAAGACTCTGAAGGGGAAGGTCCCCAGTTTTTCCCTATCTCCAGTTCCAACACAGCCCACCTACTCTGTACTTACCATGTCCCCTCCCTCTTTCACTCCAAACCAAAAGACAGCCGTCCCTTAACTTTCATGCCACCCATTCCCAGATTCCAGCCTTCAGCTCAGCAAAACCTTATTTACATTCTCTCTACCCACACCTTCAACCACAATTATGTCCTCTTTCCATTATAATATTCTTTAAACTTTGCCATATAACGCACTTAATGTCTTACCACCACCTTCCACATTATTTGCATTATAACCCCTCCAGCATAACAACCTCATTCAAAAACAGGCAGAATACCCCAAAGGAACATTTATAATAGCATTTCTGAAATAGATGCATTAATAGCCTATTCCTCTCCAGCAATCCTTGCAGCCACAGAAACATGGCTGTAAAAAATAAATTAAAGATTAAGAAACCTTATTTCCAGGATTCAATATCCACTGACTAGACCAAATACATAAAAAAGCTGGGGGGGTAGTCATAATTTATAAGAATAATCTAGCTATATATATATATATATATATATATATATACATACATACACACACACACACACACACACACACACACACACACACACACACACACACGTTGTTCTGAGGAAGCTCACAATCAGTGAGTGAAAGCGCTTATCCGTTATGTTCTATCTGGTTTTATGGATGTTTTTATACTGATGTTTTACATATCGTTGAGTTTATGTTGTGAATAAACATTCGTCTACACACAGAAGGTGGTGGTACACTTATTGGAGTTTCCTGGCAGCCTAGTGAATTGGTGGTAACATCGTTCTGGGATATTCAGACTTCAGTATATATTAATTTCCAACAATACTACTCTCCTCCCTTGGTGAATTTATCATCTCTCCATTAGGACCCCTTTTGTAGCAATGCAGGTAAAATTAAGGGAGTCAAGATTCTTGGGACATATATGCCATAAAATGCTGACATTGTTGTAAGTGAATTCAAAGGAGCCTAATATGATTCACAATTGAATGCACAAGATCTTAAGAAATTTATCAAGTGTGAGAAAAGAAGTGGTGTGCAACATACGTCCATATCATGCTTGAATATTACAAATGCTAGTATGCCCCGATGTAGTCACACCATTGATTCCAGGATCCAGTTCCCTGCAGGTTGGATACCATCATGTTTAATGCACAATTTGGCATGTATTCTAGGCAAGCCTTCTCTCCAGTCTATAACAATCTGCCTCATTCTTTTTAAGTACTCTTTGAGCAACAGAGGTGAGGAATGCCTGTGTTTTTGTTACCCTATAACACGAGAATGCAGTTCTACATAACCTTCTGCAGCTAAGAAATTTCAGTAGCAGATGAAGTTTCATCTGTCAGGGAGCACATCATCTCCTATACTCTGATCTAATCTGCCATTATCCACAAGTTCTTACTCCCATCTTTTCATGATATGCTGTATCATGAGTTTTTTTTTTTTACGTTCATGTACAGTATGGAGCTCCATTGGCTGGACTTGCATTTTGTATATCGTAGTTTTCAGTTCAGAAATGTCATAGGTAACTTGACTGATAGTTAGATTTACTTTGTAAACATAATGCACCATCTTATCCTTTGTGCATATAAAATATCTATATATATTAGTTCATAGAGTGTACCAAGATAGCATTACCGATGATAATATTATACATATTTTAGCTGCCTGTTTTTCTTGCACTCTTTCAGTGCTGTTTCAAGTATCATTGTTAAGAGTTGGTTTAAACATTTTTGATGTCTTCGTGAGCTTTTTTAATTGCTTAATGGTGTGCCTGCCCTTCATTTTCATTGGAAATGGCAACTTTTAATGTTATGGTCTCCTGCTGCTCTCCCTCTGTGGCTTTTTATTCCCCTCATATCATTATATCATTCAAGCATCCTTTGCCAGACAACATTCAAGCACCAAGCTCTTTCAGCTCATGTTATTGTATTGCATTCTGCAGGATGTCTGGCATTGGTTCTTAGGACAAGGTTTCTCATGATATGTGCTGTTGTTTGCACAGGCCATTATTTCATGTATGATGACATGCATTAAGCTTAAGAAAAAAATGCTCATGGAGTTTGGCATTTCAGTCCTCCAGAGGTGAGGATGACTCACAAATGAGTGATCTCCTGACATCTATAGGGCAGATTACTGGTTTGTGCTGCTAAAATGCATCATACAACCTCCCCCATACTTCTTGAAAGCTTATCTACTAACATTGGGTATACAGGCCTACCTTTATTGGTCCGCATGACCTAAATATATCACCACTGGTCAATAAAGTAATGCACCCTACACATGCCACAAAGCACCAGTCTGGTCAATTTATTAATGCACCCTACACATGCCACAAAGTTCCAGTCTGGTCAATCCATTAATGCCACGAAGTACCACTCTGGTCAATCCATTAATGCACCCTACACATGCCACAAAGCACCAGTCTGGTCAATTTATTAATGCACCCTACACATGCCACAAAGTTCCAGTCTGGTCAATCCATTAATGCCACAAAGTACCACTCTGGTCAATACATTAATGCACCCTTCACATGCCACAAAGTACTACTCTGGTCAGTCCATTAATGCACCCTACACATGTCACAAAGTACCACTCTGGTCAGTACATTAATGCACCCTACACATGCCACAAAGTACCACTCTGCTCAATACATTAGTGTGCCCTACACATGTCACAAAGTACCACTCTGGTCAGTATATTAGTGTGCCCTACACATGCCACAAAGTACTACTCTGGTCAGTCCATTAATGCACCCTACACATGCCACAAAGTACCACTCTGGTCAATACATTAGTGTGCCCTACACATGCCAGAAAGTACCACTCTGGTCAGTCCATTAATGAACCCTACACATGCCAAAAAGTACCTCTCTGGTATATATTTGCTGCGTACTTAGTCTCCTGTGAGGTGTATCTCTTTCTAGTTTTCAACAGATTTCATCAGTCACTGCCCTGTATTGTTTTGGCAGTCTTTTAAAAAGACTACGCTTCCTCTATTGTTCTTTTGTTGCTCTATTTCACACCTTCATGAATATGAGATAGCTCTAGAACTTTTTACAGACTGTCTGGACTCCAGTTTTCAGTAATGACTGCTCTCGTTTACCCAGGACTATGTGCTTGTCTGCTGAGTCACACAATTTCTTACAAACTTGTGATGAAGTCTCTAAGTTCAAATATAATTGTACCCCCCCAAACAAAAGTGTAGACATAACTAGTAGTTATGCAAATAAATGTTATGCTCAAATAGAAAACTTATATATATCTGACAGTTACAATCAAAACTAAACAAAACTGGAAAGAGCAAACCAGCCAGGTGGTCCTTATGCATAAATAAACAATACAATAAGAGAAAAAAATCTCATTCAAAAATACATAAAACAAATGACCCACAAATCAAGCATAATATCAAAAGTTATTCAGTGTACTGAAAAACACCATTAGGAAAATTATGGTTTCCCATGAACTTAGGTTAGTATCTGAAGCTAAGGGTAACTTGAAATCATTTATGAAGAAATTGCATATTAACAACCAACAATACTCTGAACTCATTCAAAATGACATTACCTACTCTGATCTAGTGGATATTGCAAATATACAGGCTAACAAATTCAATAAACCATGTATCAGCACAAAATAACACTTGTCAAAAGTACTTTTCACAACAACAAATATATCCACTTTGGGACCTGACCACATACCAAACTGCCTGCTGAGCAGCACTAAATATGCACCGATGGACTGAATCCTAAAGCTATTCAACCTGAGCTTATTCACTGGTTTTGCCCCGGGGTTTGGTGCATAGAGTTGCAATGCCTCTTCACAAGGGCAGCCTCACCACAGAGTCTGGAAATTACACACCCATCAGCCTGAGGAGCCTCATCGACAAGGTCACAGAATGGGTCATAACAGACCTAATAAACTACAATATAAAAAAAATCTTACAAGACTTGGCCAGCAGATTAGCTTTTTAAGAGCTTTAAGGGTAGATCCTGTCTAATGAATATGGCTAATTAATTACTTAATTATTTAAATATGTAATTGGATGAAGGATTGGTCTTTACAAATGTTTTGTAGTGAAGCACTTTTCATTTCTGATGAAGTCCTGAATGGTATCGATGAAAGTGTTGAGATGTCTCATGTTTTTTTATTAAATGTAGCCCCGATCTAAACTTGATTTTTAAGCTGAAAACCTCCAATTGCTGTATGTACTGTCATCTTGTTGCTGGTTACTGGCTCTTTTTTGGTGACCTTCCGATTCTGTTTTGTGGTCATTGATGTTTGCAACATTGATAGTGCTTGATTTAGTATTGTTTTACCTGCAGCTGAACTAGGCATGCAGAAAAATGGTCCTGGATCGACCCAAATAACTAACAAAACATAAAATCACAAACCGATAAAATACCAACACCACTGAATTTCATGTTATGGCTGTGTTGTGCTATTGTCATGTTTGAGGGACTACACACAGCTGATCTCTGAACTTATGCCCAGCATGCCATAAAGTATTTTAAAGAATGGCATACATGCTGTCTGATTAAAACTGAACTAATGAATAAAGTAACTGCCTCCATTAGTCAGAGTACAAGTCCTGATCCCCTGAATGTTCTTGTGGTATATATCTATCACTGCTCTATATTGGAATTAACCATGTGGCTGCCCTTATGGTCCTTTACAGTTGTAGTTAATACCTCCAGCACAGCTGAAAGATATATTAGACATTAACTGTTGGCTTATTTTTCATTGTTGTCTCTTATTTTTTTAATTTACTTGCAGTAAAATCCTTGCTTGGGTAATGCTAATCTGAAACCTCATTTCCTTCCTTTGATTAAGATAGAACTGATACTGCTTACAGAAAGCATATCAAATTAAAATACATCAGCAAAATGAAAACATGCAACCAAGACTTCCTTTAAATGTGAATATGGATTTCTGAAAGCTGAAATCACATAATACATATAAATCAGTCAACAGAATAAAATAAATACGCATAGTGAAACTGCAATTCTTATGTAGCAGCAATTTTCACTAATCGGTTATGTACTATTACTTTAGTACACAGATGTTTTTTAGAGAATATTGAGGTATAGAAGGCAGGTTTTACCTAACAGTTCCACTTTGCATAGTAGATTCTACTTCATAAACAATATCAAACCTTACCCTTTAAGGTAAGCTGTGATCTGCAGAGTGGCATATTTAAGATGTCTTTACATTGGTGAGGAGCAATTTTTTCTAGTTAAAGTAAAAGCTATGTCACAGGGCATTGTTGTCACTTAAAAGGTTGAAGATGAATGCATTACGCACTTCTGTCATACTAAATCATACAGTTAGAAATGATTTTATGTATTTTGTTTTCAGCTGTGCTGATATCGGGCAATATCATTACAATCATGGAATGCAGACTAATCTTTTCTCTGTTCGCAGGTGAGTACTATATCTGTTCGCAGGTGAGTACTATATCTGTTTGCAGGTGAGTACTATATCTGTTCACAGGTGAGTACTATACATAGATTTATATTTCAACTGATAACTGAGCTGTGTAAAATGTTTCTTTTTTCTGTTGAAGTAAGCTATGAAGTAAAGCACCCAATATGGGCTGTATAGTTGTTTCAGGTTACTTATATGTTTGTTAAATGCTTCACTATGGGAACCATTGTTTTAATTAATTTTATGTGGGAACCATTATTTTAATAAATTTTATGTGGGAACCATTGTTTTAATTAATTTTACGTGGGAACCATTGTTTTAATTAATTTTACGTGGGAACCATTGTTTTAATTCATTTTACATGGGAACCATTGTTTTAATTAATTTTACGTATACTTTATTTTGTCTGTTCCCTAATTACATTGAGACTGAACTGTGTTAGTGCTGATTCTTTGCCATCCTTTTATTTCACTGTTAGTTGGACTTGCGTAGGACTTGAGTTGACCAGAAGCTGCTCTGAAGTGCAGATTTGAAAGGGAATAGTTAATATATGAACTCATAAATTGGAATGGGACCTGACATTTTTGTGCTACAGTGGTTTTCCACTGTTTTCAAGCATTAGTCCAAGAAAGTGTTATTGAATTGCAGAAGAAAATATCTCTTAAATGAGCAGGCAAGACAAATAAGAAGCCAAGAACAGAAAGAGTGCATTCTACGGAAGGAAGTCTAGATGCATTTCTAATTTGCAGAAGATTTAATGTGCCTCTACCCTGCAGATTAGGTGCACATTTTGGTTTGACAGCATGTACTGTTATATTCTCATTAAGTAACACTATATGAAGGTTTTACATGTTATGCTTTTGACTGTGTGGTGCCTAGTAAGTAGGGTATTCATTGCATTTGTGAGCTGCCCATGGTGTTATTCGCATCAGAAGTTGCAGATAGACTAATCTAGAATTCCCCCAGCAATTGGACTATGCCCCCATAGATTGCTAAGCACCCAGAGATTGTCTAAAATGCAGTAGAAAATAGTTAAATCTGTCTAGCTTCTATGTTCAGCTCCCTTCATCTAATCATTGTAACCACTTACAGTTTAATCCACAACCACAAAGGTAAAGCACTGCCTGTGTTGACCTATTATTTAAGTGGTACTAATTTGTTTTGAGTGTGATTCACAACTTATACTGGTTATGTGTGTTTAACTTGCTTTGGATTTGTTACTGGTCCCTGTCTGGGGATGAAAGCAGCGCATCTGTTATAGGTTCTAACCACACTTTTTTCACCATATCATCATATCATTCTTATCTCACCAGAGGTCGATCATCTCTGCTGCTGTTTAAGAGTCTTGTGGAGGCATAGAGAGGGGTAAGATACAGGTAACATGGCCTAAATCCGACCCTCTAAATGGGGCAGGGTGATTTTTTTATTTGAGATGAAATCCACTGCTGCATGTGACACTGAGACAGCTGGAAGTATACCACTGGCCACTGAGTACGGCTTTTGTGTGACTGGTCTCTTATAAGCTGAAATATTCTGGTGTAAGGATTGTCCACAGTAAGACAGCTGTTGTGCGGCCCATATCTCACATTTCTTATTGAGACTTTGGCTCATTTGTTCATTTTGACCCTTACCTGGCAGTATTAATACCTCTGAGTTTGTTTGCAGCAATTTAGATGAAGCAGCACTGAAGGTACAGATGGCAATTTCTTTTATTCTGGAACTGACCTTGGTCAATGTTCAAAGGAGGGTTGCCAAAATAGTTGACCATTATCATGAGACAAAAATAAACTGTAGGTTTCTTCTCATCTGTCTTCCATCCAGAATCATGAAGGTCTTTTTACATGATTGTACGTTTTTTCTCTCTGACTCTGTACTTACTCATCAAAGTGGTCAGTAACTTAAGTATATGGCTCAATAATGATTCTGTGGCTCTTGCTAAAGATTTTCAGACATATTGAAAACATTTGGATTTATTCGTACGGTTACTTCTTCCAGCCATAAGCAGAGTTACCAGACTTCATGTTTCAGCCAGGGGTCCTTTCAAGTCTGAGGCTGGAATCAGTCTCCTGGTCTGACCACCATTTTTTACAGGTAAGTTAAGTTTTAAGCTTCTTTGTCTTACTCCTCCTGATACTGAGCTAGTCAAGTTCAGGCACCATAGCCGGCCCTCTACTCATCACTCATTAGAGCCATTATAGAGTACAACACCTCTTTTGGTATGCACCTCACAAGACATCTACAAGAACTGGAAGGGCCACAGAAAAACCTCACAAAGAGGATTACTGGCCTAAAACAGATGCCCTACGCAGACCGTCTCAAAAAATTCCAGCTTTACTCTGTCGCATATCGCCTACTCAGAGGCGATCTCTGCATAACATACAAAGCTATGTCAAACCCAGAGCTGTTGGACATGCTCCACGTAAAGAAATCCCAATCCCTCCGAGCTACATGCTCTAGGAACCTAAACCTTGTCACCACAATAAACAGAACATGCTGGAGGGATAGATTCCTGTGTCAGAGACTTCCCATACTCTGGAATAAAATACCCATCTATATCAAACAAAGCTCCTCATTAGCACTCTTCAAGAAAAATCTTGATGATTGGATGGGAGATAGGAAATTCACCTTGGGGATCACTTCTGTGGCTCTGCTTGACAGGTTCACAGGAAAATCATTTTTTTGGGTGGCAAAAGCCAGGGTACCATTTGGCTAGGCTTATATAGGCCCTAGAGCCAATAGCCTAGTACCTACCTATGAACCTATGAGCAAGTAGCTTAATCACCACACATTGAGCACTGCTACTGCTCATCCTTTACTGCAATTTCAGTATTAGCCTTCATTTATGAAGTCACAGTATCCTCATGGCTGCATAAAGCAATGTTGGTACAGCACTCCAGCACAATCAGCACCTGTCATTTGCACCCCCTAATGACATAGGCCCATGACAGACATCCCTTTTCCCATATTAATTATGGTTGTGCTTGGGAGGCTGTTAGTTTGTATGAATGTGAATTAGCTATTTAATTCACAAACAAGGAGTGCATGGAGGGCTTGCATTTGCACAAGACAAAGATATGGTGAGTTTGACATATGGCAAGTGTGATGATTCTGACCTTATAAAGTTCATGCAATTGCTTCTGAGTTTGAATCCCACTAATTGAGGGTCAGGCCCAAGGCCAACTACACTATTAACACATTCCAAGAGGTCTTTTATTTCCAGACTTGTCTATTCTTCTTTGAGGACTGATACATTTCCACCAACTTTAAAAAGCTTTAATTACACCAGACCTCAATAATTCTGCAATAGACTTAAGCATTCTGGAAAGCTACTGCCCTTTCTCTATCATTTCCTTTGTATGAAAGGTCACAGAGAATGTGCAGACCAATCAAATTAGTTTTAGCACTTATTCCATTGGATTCTAGTATCCCTTTCAAGATGGGTTCTGAGCTTATCACAGCAATCAGACCATTTTCACTCATGTGGCCAATGATCTTTTACTGGCTTGATATCAAAACAATTGCTCCATACTAGTAGTCAGCCCTGTGGCAGAGAGAGACTGAGCCCTCCCTATTACCTATCTAACTATGGTTTGATAAGCAGCCCAGGCACTGAATGACCCAGTGAAAAAAGGTCGAGTAATTAGGAGGCTGTGCTTGCTTGCTTGCTTATTTTTTATGGTGGAATGGAGAGAATGTGAATGGAGTGCCCTGGAGAGGTATAGCCCCTGTGTTGACAGTGATACTGGAGAACACAAGTGAAATGCATGCCAGTCCAGAAGAGGCAAGACCATTCAGGAGGCAATGCCCTGCCATGGAGGCAGACAGTGGCCTCATAAATGTCCAATTGCATTATCCTTGAGTGTGATGTCCTAGACAGGTAAGCATATCGCCATTCAAGTAGGGGCATTTATCCACTGGCTGTGCCTGAAATAAGCCTGAAACCAACATGAGGGGATTAGGGAACAAACATCAATTGACCTGCAGTAATATGTGCTTTCCCCAGTCAATCCTACTCTTTCTCCTGGTGGCCAAAAGGAAATGAACAGTCTAATTGGGTGGTCAGGGAAGTGAGCTGATGGTTAGCCTGAGACAGCCAATACAACAAAAAAAAAACAAAAAGGTTTATAGATCAAAAAGAATCCAAACAATATTTTGACTGATGACTCTCCGTTTACAGAACTCAATGATTTTTTTTTAAGAAAATGAGATTGAAGTTTGACTATTTTGCTGAGAGTTAATGAAATAATTGAAGCAAAAAATGATGCTGATGCAACATTTGAAAATATCCTCTTTTCTTCATCAAATAAATATTTTCTGGATGATGTATCTAAAAATTAGACAAACATTATTTGACTGTAAAAACAGTGTAAACATAAAAAATAATGAGAGATAAAACAGCATATGTTAATAATTCAACATACTCTTTCAAAACAGCCAAATCACAGTCCTTGAGAAATCACTGATTTAACCAATCAGAACTCTGCATCTGTTTTTTTTTTTTTTTTTTTTTAGTTTTACCCTCCCCTCAACAGTTACGACTAAGATGTTCCCAGAGATTTGCTGAAAAGAAGAGAATGAGACCTCTAAAATGTCCTAATTTAAAAAACATCAAATCTGAACAAGAAGTTCATCAATATATACAGACAACAATCAGTGACAAAACAAATCGAGCAATTACATTCACCACACATTTTTACAAGTTGAATTAAAAGGGCAGCATATTAATAAAACTGAACTGTTGGTTTCCAGTTTATAATTTAAGCAATAGAGTTTGTAATGACAAAGTTAAAAGTGTTTTGAATGAAGAGTTTTCCTTCATACCAGACAGAAGAGTAGATATGGTACAAACATGACCGATTTAAATTGTTTGTCAGGAAACTGAACCTAAAATACCTATTAAATGTCAATATTGAACATGATGGTCTAAGATGAAATGTTGTTTATAATCCAATACTTAGCAGCAGTTCTTCTACATTTGAAAATGTATGTAGTGAAAATACCAAACATTGTTATTATCTAGGCCTCCTAAGAGACATTATTGCAACCTCACTAATATGGACAGTGGGACATTAAATAGTCTGTGAAATGATAAAAGTTTGTGGTTTATGAAACTAAAGATGGGATGACTGCTGAAATATGTAGAAATAATTAATTCATGATTGCATAATGTGAATAATTATGAAAAGATCACATCTAAAGAAATCATCAAGGATATCGGTAGATTAATATTGCTTTATGTATTTTTCATGCTGGATAGAATAATGCCAGACATATATATATATATATATATATATATATATATATATATATATATATATATAATATCATTTTTAATGTAGGTTACCCAGAAGTAAATTTCATCTTGTGGGACAAAGACAGAACTGATAGCAGCCCTCATAGATAGTAATATGAAAAACATAATTGGAAATATAAAATCACATATTCAAGATTCTTGGGACTTTTCAGACAAATTAAGAAATGCCAGATTGCACTTAACTGATGCTTTATTAGTTGCAGTAGTCATCAATTATACTTGCATTCTGCAAAAGTACTAACTGGGCTACAAAGTATTTGAATGAATATTCTTACTTTAGTTAGTAGTGGCCTTAATTTAATATGTGAGTTACTGGATTTGGTGTTACGGCAAAATTATAATTTTTTTAATTTAACAGCACTAATTACAGACAAACACCAGGAGTAACTATGGCTACTGTTTGTGCAAAAGTCTTTGCAAATTTAATTTTATTTATTTATTTTATTTTCAGTTTGATTACCGGGGAAGTCCACTGGGCCAAGAAGAACCCATTTTCAGTGGAGGCCCGGGGAGAAAAGCTCCAAGGCAGTACAATCAAAGTTACAAATGCACAAGCTGCAAGAACAGATGGCCATTATACTGATGATTTTCTTTTTATCTAGAGGGGAAATTATTCTAATTTTCAAGACTGGCTAGAAATTTCAAGTGCAGCAACAATTTTTTGTGAAGTTTACTAGTCACATGAGTTCATATAATATATCTTTTTTAGATATTACTATTACAGTTAATTCTGAAAGTAAAAAATAAAATAAAAAATCTGAACATTTAAAAATGAGAATTTTGTTAATTGCTTAATTGTAATCACATCCTACGTGTCACCACACTATCACTGTAAAACATAAAATATTGTAATATGTAATTAAAGGGAATGCAGTGAGGCTATCTAACAGCATCTGATACTGAGTTTTTACATGGTATAAAATAATTAAAAAAGATCTTTAAACAAAGTGGGGCAAAGCATGCCTTATTGACATTATTTGTCAGCAGATATTATAGAGAAGGGAATTTTCTTGCCAAGCCTCCTTTATGTTATGGAGATAATGTCCAATCAAAATTTAATAACAGTACAGGAACAACAATGGATTTGAACTTAAGCAAGTGTGTGTCACATTCCCTGGGAGTAATAAAGAACCCCTTTTCTGGAGATAACAACTGTGCCAAAAGTCTTTTTACATAATGCAGAAAAATGTAATTCAGAAACACCTTAACCTCAATGAGGAAAGACAGCTTTCTCAGCTAATCTGCATGTTGCCCTTAACTACCACTAATACTAATCAGCACTTTCCTGTGGTAGTTAACACTAGTGTCCCATGCATCACTGTGTGACATAGACACAACCCTATACACTCTCCCACATACATGCATGTACACATTCAAATAAACAATAATATGCCTCCTACTTATCCATGAGTTGAGAGAACATTCCCAGTGTCCCTTGGTTTTTAACCCTGAGTCTCATAAATTATTGATCCTTACAATCAATCAATAATAATAGTGACATTCTCCTTAGTGCTCATAGAGGGCATTGTTGTTTTGTTAACAATGTAAGTGATCTGAGTTGTACTTAAAACTTCTCCCTTGTGTCTTATAGTGTTTCTCCTGAAGCCTCTCACTAGCACATACCCATCTCTGTCCGTTTTCTGTTGCTTATTCTACAGGATCACATACAAGTGCCCTGCCCCTCATAAGTCATTAACTGTTGCAGTCTTGGAATAATGCCACAGATTAAGTTTTATGCTTCTTATTATGTAAATAAATATTACCCTGACTGATCAGTTAGTGTAGTGGCTAATGGTGCTGCTTTGTCTACTGAGGCTGTAGGGACTGAATGCCCCCACAACCTTTTCACTTGACATTTGTTTATAAACACTCGGGCAATGTTTTTACACTACCTTTGGTGTCTAGTGGTAGCACAAAGGACTATTATCCTCTGTGTGAGGTATGAGGTTACAGGGTGTAGATCTTTTTAAATGTCTTTAAGGTACATTGTAAAGAGTTAGCCCATACATCTAGTGCACCCCTGTACACATCTTTGGTGCTTTTAGAACTTTGCTGTTTTATTAAGTACCGTTAAGACATGCTGTAAAGAGATATCTCTGGTGTATAATGCCCCGCCATTGTTGTTGGATTTGCTCTTTAGTCTAGGGGAGGGTGGAGGAAAGGAATGATATCCCCCCTCCAAGCATACATTCACACATTCATACACACACACACACACACACACACACACACACACACACACTTCCATCATACACATCAATACACTGACCCATACACACATTATCACATATAAATCTACCCTAGCATTGGATACACTCACCCATACACAGCCACACCCACATATACATTTACCCTACCACCCTAACTAAACCTCTACCTTGACCTCCCAGGCAGACGCACACAAGCATGCACCCCCAGACATATACCCCCCAAGACTATCTTTCTGCTAAACTTCCTAGTGCTTACCTCTACTACAGTGGGTGAATATAAGCTTTTAGCCATGCTCATCAACACAAGTGGCCACGGAACTTTACTCAGCCAGATGATTCTCTAGGGAGCATCACATGGCGAATTAGGACAGGCCAGTCCAACGAAATGCCTCATTAGTTTTTAACATGACCACTGAAACAGCCAACTGCAGTTCTGCACATCTTTGTGCTAAAGTATCATAGTAGGGCTATCTTACAGCAATGTTTCAGAATTCATCCAATAGTATAGATAGCATAGCATTAATGAATGCTATTACTTCAAACTGGAGACTAATATTAGGTAATGAAGGACTGGTTAATACATTGGGTACAGTACCTCACTTTGTCTCCAAGAAAGGGAATAGTTTAGAACTAAGGAAGAAGCAGTTCTGACTGGTTATCAAACATCCAAATCGCTACTAAAACCAATCCAAATAAAACTCTCCAGGCACCAGTGTGGATAAAACCAATGGTATATTACAACTGTTTAAAATAAAACGTAGCTGAACATAAGTGCTTTCATCTTACTATAGACTTCCTCAGATATTTGAATTAAATCATGTGATCCATATAAACTTATCAAAAGCACATGACTTTGCAACTTAAAGATACAATGTTATGATTTGCTACTACTATGGGAAAATTGCAATGATGCAAACAATCCAAGAACCAAAGGCACTTCATCAGAATCTAAAATGTTGAACATTATTAAACAACAAGATTAAAGCCCTTAATCTTGTTTAATACATTTTAAAACCATTCACTGGCACGCTGGTGTCTTCAGTGCCTTTGGTTCTTGGATTGTTTGCTTTTTGTTGGTTCTGGTTCCTGGTTTGTGGTCTAAAATTGCAATGATGACTGCTTAACCAAAAAATGTCTCTGAAGGATGATACATCATATATCCAAAACCCACATGCATTAAATATATATATATATATATATATATATATATATATATATATATATTGAAATGATACTAATTATTTGCCATCATCTTTCAAACACCTTCATTTTTAATAGGCTAGAAATGGATATATTATTATTTAACCCCGGAGGTGCCACATTATTTAAATAAACTTGCCACCATAGATCTCCCTGCTCTAAGATGATTGGCCATGGTCCACTTTGTGGGTTTCGAGCAACCCTTTCTTGAACGGAAAACAAAAATTATAATTACTGTTATCAAAATATGCTTAAATAAAGCATTAATATATGTTTAGATTTTTGTATGTCATACGTGTGTTCATAAATATGTTGTTTTAACTTGTGTTCAGTTTTCCCTATATAGTATGCACCGCATACCATACATAGTGCGATGTACACTACTCCTTGAGTTTGACAGTTGAAATGACCTTTTATATTTAACTTCTTTCTGCCCCCTTTTATATCCTCTCCTGGAAGGATATACTGACACTGTGCACAGGCCCCACATTTTTCCTTTTTCACAATTGTAACTTTGCAATATATTATTAAAAAGGTTTTTAAAGCTTTTTCCACATTTGTACACCGTCTTGGGCCATGCATCTAGTGTTTCATTAGTATTCTTATTTAAATGAGCTGCCAATTTTTTTGCCAATATATTGGCAGTCTCTTGGCTGCCACTACTGAAAGTAGTAACAAAAGGATGTACAAATTGGTTAGTACGTGGGCCATCTACATGGCTATTAATTTGCTCCATAGGTTCACCACTCAAAGTATCAGTTGATATTGCACTTTGTAGGGACCGCCTAGTATTGAAAAAGGGAACATAATATTCATTTTTCACTTTTCTGGATAACCTGTTTAATAGATTGTACCAGACTGTTATTATAGCCTCTACTTTGACACATGTCAGCCAGAAGGTTGCATTGGGATGTAAAATCCTCATCCTCTGAAGCCATTCTAGTGCCCTTACCATCTGACCTTTGACAACAGCATACTTTTGATGGTAAGGTTAACACTAGTGTAGTGTAGGAACTTATTAGAGTAAGTGGCTTTCTGAATGTTTGAAATTAATCCACCACAATTATAGCTCTTAGATATCTTAACATCAAGGTACATGATGGAATCATATCCTACCATGTACATGAATTTCAAAAATGATGTATTGTTGATATACTGGATGAATGTTTCTATGGTTGTATTCAGACATGCCCAAGCTACAAATATGTCATCCAAAAACGAACATACATTTTGATATAATTGTAAAATGAGCTGTTAAATAGATAAATATTTAGACTCCCATGATGCCATAATGATATTTGAGAAGAGTGGTCCGCAGGGCACTCCATTATTATACCTGCCATTTGAAATAATGACCTTTATAATAGATGAAATTATTTTCAAGGACCATCTCGGTCATGAGAGTCATTGCATTGATTTTGTCTTAATGTATGTCAAAATTGTCAGCAAGATAGTCCGAGAATCATTCTAACCCTGTATTGTGGGGTATACAACTAAACAAGTCCTCAACATCTGTAGTGATAAATGTCAAACTCATAGGATCTTCTAGTTGTTGACATTTACTCAAAAAGTCCCAGGAATCTTTGCATATATTTGAAATGTTCATGACATAATGCTGCAGTTGTTGATCAATGTATCTGACTGGCATCCACTGTTGGCCTAAATTGAGGTTCATGTAGGCTTTTGTGGATTTTGGGGACCCCAAATATTGTTGCAATTCCTGGGGTCTCTATGAACATGAATTTATATTCCTGGGAATCAGTTTGACCCTGGATTAACATATTGTATAAATAATCAATTTTTTGATAAGATGGATTGATTTCATTAATAGATGCCTCAGAATATGTATCATCATACAATAAATTAAACATCCATTGTTCATAATCAGTTATATTCATTATAATGAGCCCACCGCCTTTGTCAGGTTGCATTATACATGTTTGTTCCCCATATTTTAGTTTTTACAATAAGTCCCTTTGGCTTTTGTTTAAATTATAATGTTGTGTTTTAGGATGCTGTTACAATAAATAATGAATGTCCATAGCACATATTTGTTCAAAAGTACTAAGAGTGGGATGGAGTTCCGGATTTTATGATGCTTGGGACTCTTATATTACTAGGATTATTATTGAAATTCATATCTTTGAGAAGAAGCTTTAAATTTAAGGTCCTAGTGAATAATTTTAGTTCACTAATAATTTTTGTAATATGTGCTCTTTTCATGGGGACGGTTGTATAGCTTTTACTAAAGAGCTTTGTATGTTCATGGGTAATATCAAAGGTACTATTATTATAGATTTTAAAATCGTTAGTTGTAGTGGATGTAATTTTTACAAGTACCTGCATTATCCCATGTATCTACCAGCAGCAGTTGTTCCACCCCCTGTTGTTGGATTTCCACTGCTAATATGATCTGGGATTCCTTGGGGGTACTGAATACGGGTGATAATTTTTAGCTCCTTTGTTCCATAGGCACTTGGACCTGTGGGGCATATCCTGATCTAAAGGGCCCTCTTCCTCAATGTGTTCCTCATTGTTGTCTCTGTAATGAACTGCTCTGCTCTGAATATAGCCTTGTGCAGTTTCACTTCAATGGTGTCCTTTTGGCTGACTTGGATATGCTGTTTTATTGGAGTATTCAGCTTCTCCTGTTGTAATTTCCCAGTTTTTCTTTTTAGAAGGGTTTCACAAATCTTGCCAATATCAATAAATGTTGACTGATACTTTGAGTTAAAATCATGAAAGGATATATCCTGGGTAATATTATACAGCCATTTAAGCTCAGTGTATAGACTATCCATTTCTTTGATGTTATATTTAATGAGTAGCTCCATAAATTCACACCTGTGTCTGTCATACATTGTCAGAAGTTCTTGTTATAATAAAAGAGTGCTGTAATATAGAGTATTCAATAAGTCCTGTGGAAAATTTCCAACTTCTTAAACCCTTCAGTACCAGTTGAGACTTGAGACACTCTTTAAAATACATATTTTTCCTGTTGTAGCTTACGGAACCAAAGCAACTTCTAGTGAAAATTATGAAGCTATTGGTCGAACTGAGGCATGTTATTGGTGTTAAATTGGCCAAAATATGTTTTTTATTAAGCCAGTGATCCAAGTTAATAACTAGTGCATTATTAGAATTGCCAAGATGAATGTTCATACCGTGTTCATTGTTGCAGAATCCATGCTGTTGAAACTGTTGCTGTCCCAGTGGTAAAAATTACTAGCCTGAGTGTTAAATTCCAAATTTGGGACCTAAGTGGATGGTAAATTGCCCCTCACATGAGATGCATGAGGTTTCACCAAAAGTGTAAGATTATTCAAGGAACACTGCATAGCAGTCAAATCCATTAATCAACTACCCGTTTGATTATCGGCTTATCTATCTGAGGCCATGGTGGGATAAAAGATCAAAACTCCAAATCACTATGAAATGCAATCCAAATAAAACTCTCCAGGCTCTGGTATGGCTAAAACCAACGGTTTATTACAACTGTTTAAAATAAAGCATAGTTGAATATAAGCGCTTTCGTCTAACTTACTATAGACTCCTTCAGATATTTGAATTAAATCATGTGATCCTTATAAACTTAACAAAAGCACATGACTTTGCAACTTAAAGATACAATGTTATGATTTGTTAATACTATAGGAAAATTGCAATGCTGACTGCTTAAGCATAAGATTTCTCCAAAAGACAATGTATCATATATACATGACCCACATGCCTTAAAATACATATACTGAAATGATACTAATTATTTGCTATCATCTTTCAAATGCGTTCATTTTTAGTAGGCTAGAAATGGATATAATGTTATTTAAGGGTTGCCATCTCTCCATTTTTTTTCCAGACTATACAGAAATCAAACTGATTGTCTGGTAGTCTGAAAAACACTGTACAAATTCTGATATTCTGTTTCAGAAAAAGAACAGACTATCAGAGTTTGTTAAATTGGCATATTTACTGTGCTTTTTTACAGAAAAGCATAGTAAATCGGCAGAAAGCAGGCATCAGGAATGGAAAAAGTGGGCATTCCCCATTAGCTGATGTTATAAAGACGGTACAAAATGGGTGGAATATGGAGGGTAGTGGGGGCAGAAATGGGTGGGGTTACAGGTGATGCGACGGGTGTGGCCTTTCTCTGGTTTTAGCCACAACGAAAGGTGGCAACCCTATGTTCATAAATAAGTTGTTTTAAATTGCGTTCAGTTTTTCCGCTACAGTATGCACCGCATACCATACATAGTGCAATGTGTATTACTCGAGTTTGACAGTTGAAACAACCTTTTATATGTATCTTCTTATTGTCCACTTTCATATCCTCTTCTAGAAGGATATCAAACATACTTAATGGCATGCAGACAATGCATGTTTGTTTCATAAGATATGTCAACTAGAGTACTGAATTACAGTACTATTTGAACTGTAAAAGAGTTTTTCAATTGTAACTAAATTTGTTGTGTATATTTTAACCTGCATTAAATGTTTATGCATTATATGGGAAAAACCATAAGACAGCATACCTCTCAACCTCTTAGAACAAGAAATCTGGACAAAGCCATAAATAAGAGTGGGACAAAGGCCCAAAAATAGGGATATTTTTTAAATATTGCTCTTACAAACTTAGAAAGTTGATATAATAATAGGTTTTGCATTAGCATTGTTCTCTAACTTCAATCTTTAATGATTTGCCACTAATTTGCCAGAAAACCAAAGTTTTTATGAAAAATGGACCAAAAATATGAGGCACAAATCTGGACATTCTGTGAAAATCTGTACAGTTGAGAGGTATGTATGACAGTCAAATATATGTGTATGATATTAAGATAAAAGACCCCACAAATGCTTTATGTAGGCATGACGTTCTATGTGAAGGTTTTAAGAAATATATTTTCTTCTGTTCTGGACTGGGTACATATAGCTGTGAAGGGTGGAGACTTTGAAGTATTACTAGAAGATACAGAATTATCTTAGCAATTAAGATTTAATTCTGGTATATGTCCTGGTCTTACTGATCAGATCAGTATTAAGTGTGTCACTAGGTTACACTCTTTAAGATGAAGAGGTAATTACAACACTGCAACACATAAAACTGTTTTTATACCCATTTTATATATTTATATATAGTTCATTGATTTGATTCTATTGAATTTTTCTATGTTACAGGATTATAGCATGGTCTTTTTGATATATTTAAAGTGACAGATGATGTAAAAGATATTTGGATGAAGTCCAATATTTAATGAAACGGTGAACTAATAATGCTGCCGAAAGTAAGCTTTGCAACAGTGAACTAATAATGCTGCCGAAAGTAAGCTTTGCATGATAGAATCCAGATACTCAGGTTATGTGATTGGAAGAGGGGTGGTAATTAGACCCCAAGCAGATAAAATAGGCGGTGCCAAAAACTGGGCAGTATGCAGTGCCAAATGACAGTTAAAAGCATTCTCAGGGCTAGCAGGCTCTTACAGAAAATTTGTAACAAATTTTGCTACCAAAGCCTATCCTCTGATAGACCTTATGGTAAGTAATATACCCATACAGGTAGGATGGACAATAGAAGCAGCGGAGATTTTGACTGTATTATGACCATAGCCTTTCTTGTTTGTCTCTGACTTAACCTTTTATTGTATCAACCGATGCATCTGACATACAAGTAGCAGCAGTGTTATCTCAGGGATTAGGAGGAGAAGAAGCCCAAGTCTGCTACTTAAGAAGGAAAGGCTGAAGTAAGATACTCTGCCATAGAACATAACTATCTTGCTATTAAGTGGACATTAACATCTTTACAATATTATCTATTGGGATGCAGTTTCACTTTGGTAACTAACCGTGTATCTGTGCAGTGATTAGACAAAAATAGAATGTGAATGCCGAAATGTGTTGTGGGCATAGTCCGTATGACTGTTTCAATTCATCATTAGACGTAAGCCTGACAATAGCCATAAGACTGTGGATGGGCCTGCCCAGTTCTGTAATCCATCCCATTCAGTACAAAACCACAAGTTCTGTGTTGGGAGGGGGCCATTTTAGCATAATTACCAGTACTCTCTTAAAGTTGCTGTATATAGAATAAATATTAAGATGAACCCTAACTAGTAGTGTATATAGATAGCATATTAATGTAGTTGTGGTGTTCAGTTAATATCCCACTAGATTGCTACCAATTAATGTAACTTCTGGTTAATATCCCACCGGACTGCCACCAATTAATGTGATGTCCAGAAAATATCCCACTAAACTGCCACCAAATAATGTGACGTCCCTTACTATCCTGGGTCAGTAACTAAGGAGCTTCAGTCCTCACTACTGATTCCAATGTGAGATTGTCACTTAAACAGGAGTAATATTTCACAATTTTTCCCTAAGAGCGCAACTTGAACATACTCTATAGCCTGGGACTGGACTATATACTTCTGTCCACCCCAAATATAGCTCCTTATTACACACTTCAGAGCAGCAATTTGTCTCAGTTTAAGACCTCTGAGTCACTCACACCTAAGTAAATTAAATCTCACACATCCAAACACTTCTGGGAAAGCCTGACACAGATTTCCAGCTGTGTCTCTTCCCCAAAATAACACAGTAATGCTGCCACCAATCAGAGCATCTTCATGTCCTTCTAAAGGGATGTCCAATTATGAAAATTAAATATTGAAACAAATAGTAGCAAATGACCTAAGCAGCCAGCTTTCAAAGTGGCCCTGGGAATTATCAAAGCAGGTATAAGCACTCTGAAATCAATAAAGAAAAGCACTGATTGTCCGCCCACAATGTAAGTTAATAAAACAAAACTTAATATTGAGCAAAATTATTAAAAATATAAAACAGTAATTTCCAATAAATAAACAAACAGAAGTCAATCACCAGGAAAATGAAATCAGTACTGTAAGAAAGAGATCCAACATTCAGAAAAACTCTGATCTAGCTAATTAGTTATAATTTCCTAACTCACTAAAGAACACTGTCTCTGATTTACACTAAATGCAAAGGCATGCTTAAAGTGCTCGGTGAGTCCTTTTTTTGTATCCACTGCACAATTCAACTGTAATCAACTGACAACTGAATACAGCAGGCTCTTTTATGGACTAGCCCAGTGATGGTGAACCTTTTGGTCTCAGTGTGTCAAAAATTTAGAAAATGACTATCATGACTGTCCTGGTGTGTCACCCCCCCCCCCCAGAACAAAAGAGAAACAATTCTTTACGTATTAATTTATTTAAAAAAATACAGTTAAATCATGTATGCTGCTATGTATTATAAAAGTAAATGAAAATCAATGTCTTAAATTAGGGAAAACAATAGTGCATTGATAATTGAGCTTAAAATAGTGTACCAAAAATTACCCTAATTTTAATAGTAATTTTACATTGAACTGGATAAAATATGATACACTTTGTATTTGATTTGATTAACATCAATTAATCACTTTTTTGTTGCTGAGTTTTAATATATAAGTGTAGGGTCACATATTTCTTGTATTTTTGTTCATTCAGTTTCTTTGGTAACTCAGGTGTTTGTGAATGCTGGTGTGTCACCCAAAATGTCATGGCATGTCATTTTTGACATGCATGTCATAGGTTCACCATCACTGGACTAGCCTGTCAACTCTTCCAGTTCTAATTTTCATTTCATATTTTTAAATTCAATCAACAGCTGTTTTCTAAAAGCTCCTTCCTGTCTTTCAGTTTCTGACAGTAACACATAAAGATTGTCAACATTCCGATGACATCATCTGCTGATCAGCTGAATCCTGAGACAGTTTGCCTTTAGAATTTCTCTTCTCAAATATGCAGAATTAGAAATGTAAAAGGACACTGTTCAAGTCTTTAAAACATCCTTCTCAAACAGATCATAAATAAGCATGTAAGAACTTATTTATAATATCATAGCTTGTCATGCTGGCATACAAAGCACAGGTTAATCTGAAAGTTTGTACAAAAAACTCAGCCAGACATGTTAGCACAAATAAGTGCCTAATTTCTTCAAAGTAGTAAAAAGCTGGAATACCATAGTCTGACGTGAATCACCTGTGAAGGGCTGTTAAACAGTTCTGAAAGCCCACAGTCTCAGAGATAATTTGCCTGTATAAGAGAGCAATTTCAAGACAAAGAAGAAGCTATAGAAAATGCCAGGTGAATCAGTGGAAGTCATGTGGATCTACTCAAGGAGTATCTGGAGCATAACTGTAGTTTTGTTTCAGTACCAGCAGCATTTCTTGGGATGTGTTTGGAGACCTCAGTGTAGTGAATAGAGCTGCAGTAAAAAGACTATTAGCTGTTAGGAGTACTGGATTTTATTGTGAGTCTTAAAAAGTGAGCTAATAAGCATAAAATTGGACTGTGAGTAACATGAGGTATGTTAGGGAAAAGTATACCCGTTTTCTTTCAAGCTGGAAATGAACATTGCTTTGAGTTTTTCACTGCAAAACTGTGCTGAATTTGATGTCTCCAGTGTATTGCATCTGATTCAAGTATCACACTGATTTTTAGTGACACATGTGCCATGCTGTTGGTGACATTTCTTGTCTTATACTGTCTTTTTATACAACAGAAGCTGGCTCAAGAGCATATCTGAATAGAGCTGTGGCTGCTGCTGCCAGAACTACTAGTAATAATAAGGCAAAAGACCCTTTCAATGATTGACCATAGTAGGGAGTCACAAGAGAGTGTATTAATACTTCCTAAGTTATTAGGAGTTCAGTCTTTTGAAATTGGTGGAACCATCACAATTTCTGTGCAGTGTTTATACTTTGTGTATAAATATAGATGAGGGACTGATTAAACATGGAAACAGACACTATGAGGACAGCTGAGGAAAGGAGCCTTTATACGTTGGGTTCATAGTATATTGGCAACATCATAAACCTGAACTATTGGCAGTATAGATTTAAACATTTGGTCTCAGTGTCAGACAAGCCAGCTAGACTAGTAGGATTAAGCAATGACTTGGTTTACCATTCTGAGCAAAGGTAAAGAGATGCATCACAGAAGCAGATGCAACTACACCAGACAGAGACGTACGGGTAGTGCAGCCTTAACTAGCAATATGAAGGACTCTTGACATCTCACTGGTATTTATGCACATTCAAAAGCATGCATGTATGTTTGCTAAGACTGCACCTGAACATTGTATATGGGAGAGATCAAGGGGAGATATGAACATACAGTCCACAACCTGGAAACAGTCGAAGGATCCTATCTACATGGCTGTTATGCCTACAGTAAATGAACTGATACTGTGGGTACTAGCTAAGATCCCCAATACCTCAAATATATGGGGTAAAATACAGAAATAAACTGAAAAAGGAGCACTTCATCCCCCAGTTACTGTGTAATTTTCAGGTTAAGCATAACCTGTATTTAATACTTTTTTCTCCTTGCCCCACCCTTCCTAAACATTACTTCATCTGAAGAAATGCTTTTTATGCATTTCTGAATTAACTCACAATTTCTAACCGTTTTAACTCTTCTGGAAGGCTTTAGTTACTTATAAAGAACTTCCTCACATCTGTCACTGGCTAACCACAAGGCATTATATCCCATGGTGTATGTAAACTCTCTTAGATCTGATATATGCATAAACTGATAAGTTCTAAGAAGCAGTTATACATTAGGAACTGGCACAGAGCCTGTATAGTGCTGTACTCATTATGATTAAAAGTAGACAAATACATTTTTAAACATGGAAACATTCCCTGTCTCCCCCTCCCAAATGGGGATAAATGAGCAAGAAGCACCTCTCAGACAAAGTCTAAAACTATTGCTTAGGTTACATATCCTAAATAGGCACTTTTATCACTTGTTCCACTAAAACCTCATAACGATAACCTTCTGCAGTTATATGTGGCTAATACATTTCTGATGCTACCACTGGGGGGCACAACAGTTTATTTACTACAATCTTTTTTAAATGTATTTCTTAATATCCTTTCCAGAACAAGTAACATATGCAGCTTCCAAATGCATATTTGATATTTTAAGCATTAATTAGTCAAAATTGGAAATGATAAATAGCTGCCAAAAAGTTAAATGTTAGTTAGCACATATACTGTTGGAATAGCCCTCCTTTTGTACAGCATTTTAATAGAATAATTTAATAATAATTTCTGCAGGAATCCTTCCCAGCAAAGTCAAACATGTAGATGCCTGTCTCAAAGAAACAATAGTATTTACACTGTTTACAACAATACTCTGTTTACATCAATGTTGCAACATTTTGACATATAATAGAGTGAGAACCACCATACTATACAGCATTTGACACTCTTGGCCATTTTCAGGCCTACTAGATGAGCTGTAACCCTAGACAGGCCATCTGCATTGTAGTAATCTTGATTGATGTTTTATAGTAAACTTAAATAGATTTAGAAAGTACTCATTTTCAAAGTTTAATATTCCCTTCTTGTTGCTTAGGTAGCCACCTTAGGACGCACAAACATTGACCGATGTAATTCCCTGGCAAGGAGATACTTCAGGGATGAGATTCCTACTGGATTACCAAGCATTCTCTGCTGGTAGTACAATATCTGCTCCCTATTTTATCTTGGGACTTAGAGCCTATATGGTGTTCTCTCCTGTCAGAGTCCTGTGATATCACTACTGCTAGACATACAACTGATACAGCAATTTAAACTATGAAGGGTTTTCTGAAATCTGGAAATGGTAAAGCAGGTTCAGAATGTAATGCTTCCATAAACAATTTAAAAGTATTATCTGCTGCTATAATTCATTTTACTTTAAAGGGCATCTTCTCCCTTGTCAAATCTGCAAGAAAGCATATAAAATGAGGCACACATTTCTGATAGCATCTAGCTAACCCAAAGAATGCTTCCCTGGTTAATCCTTCTGCCTGGAATGGGCTCAGTATGGTGTTGAATCAGATTTGTTCTGCCAAGTAGTCCTAAAAACACTTCCATGTTTCTTAACAGAAGCTCCATTATCTCTTGATTCTGTGACTTAGTGAGCCATCTAGCTCCACTACAGATACAGATATCAAATTTCTTTCTCCACAATTTCCATCAATTTCTGTCATTAAGCTAGTAATAGAGATCTGCACTTCTTTCAATGGTTTCAGAAAATTAGTACGGTATATCATTTTTATCCTTCTCATCAGTCTGTCCAACCTTTAGTTCACATCATTTCATTTTTCTACAGTTTAAAATGGACCCTGCCACTCAGCCAGCAATGTGTATTATGCAGAGGGGGACCAAAGCTAATACCATGGTCTCCAGCTTTGAATTTCTTGGTCCTCGAATTTTTATTATGCACCCTAATTTGTATATTCTAGGCTCTTTCTATAGCCTGTATTCCTGTATGATGGCTAATCACCACTTTCAGCCTGTCTTGCAAGTTGGTACAGTGTTCTCTTCTTTTGGATTTTATATGGTACTATCTATCAGCCCACAAAGGTGTCTGCTATATAATGACTCAAAAGGAATGAACTCGAAGGACTGTGATGCCTCTTTAATGGCAGGCAGGAGGTGTGATTACCTGGTCCCAGCTTTATCGTCATTCTCAGTATCTGCTCTCATACTATTTATTAGACATACCATATTATATATTTTAGCAAGTAGCTCAGCTTGAATACCCCCATGTCATGCCAGCAGTCATGTAGCAGATTCCCACATACTGATGGCTTTGTATCAAAGTGGGCAGACTGAAATCATATGACAAATCATAATAAGTCATTCAGGAGTTAGAAGTGGAAGGTATTGTTATTTATTATGATGGATTTCAAGTAGGAATCCAGTTCAGAAGCTTTACACAGCTTCTACTTCCTGCAGCATAAAAAGAAGAATGGCTCTGTATTTATGACTGCTGAAGGGATGGTTATTTGATCCTAAGCTTAGATGTAATCATTTTTATATACGCTGAGAAAATGAATGTGGTTAGGATTAACCAATGGTAACAGCTCCTTGTATTTGTAATTCATGAGTGTCAGGTTGGATAATTAGGTTTCATGTCCTAGTATAGATATCTGAGATGAAAGCACTTACTTTCAGCATATTCACTTTCATTCATTTCTTTTATTAAAGTTGTTTTATTAAAGTTGTTTTATAAATAGATATTTATTCTTCATTTTTCATTGATTGGATTCATTCTGGTGTGTTTTTTGTGTGTGGCTTTGATTTACACACCATGCAAACCCTTTCCACATTTTAGTGTGTATGTGTGTGTATATATATATGCACTTTCCACCAAAGCAAAAATCATCAAGCATACATAACCGAAAGTGCTGTTCACCGAAGCAGCACTTTCGGATAAATATGCTCGTTGTGCCAGTCGTACTATGGTGTGGATAATTGAAAATTCCCATTTCCCCACTGTAGTGCAGCCTCGGAGTGAGAATATTAAAGTAGGGGAGGGATGTGGGGGGTGCAGGGGGGGCTTGCCCTCCTGCATAGAAGTAGGGTTCAATGTTTTTTTTTTTTAAACATATTTTACCGTAAGCACTTTTTCGGTGAAAGTGCTTTCGGTAAAGTATGTTCGGTGATAATGGATTCGGACTTTTGATCTTTCGAACAAAAGTCCTAGATATATATATATATATATATATATATATATATATATATGTATGTATGTATGTATGTATGTATATATATATATATATATATATATATATATATATATGTATAGAGAGAGAGATATATTACTTTTTATATTTCTGTTTCTTTATATCTTATCTCATCCAACTATGTTACATAATTTTATTGTTAACATACCATTCCTTCTGTATTCCTTCTCACTGTTGCTCCCAGCCATCTGACTTTACTTCCCTGTAGTCCAACACATTCATCCCAGGTTATTTTCCATTGCTTCTCCAGGACCGATAGCCATACTGTGGTATAGTCATTACTAAATATCAGACCCCTTACTACTACCCCAACATAATTCCATTCATTATAGTGAAAAGCAGACATAAGGTGTAACCTGTCCTTGTTGAACTTGGCATCTTCTGCTCAGCTCTAGTGCCCATCCTAAAAATGGAGAACATCGATATCTGTGCAGTAACTGAGGCCTGGTTTAAAGCTCCAGAGAGCACCCCTGCAATACCAGGCTACAACTCTTACTATGCATTTCGGCCACCAAACCAAGACAAAAACACTAAAGGTGGAGGAGTGCCCATATTCACCAATGATATTCACACCTCCAGGCTAGTTGCCCAACACAATGCATCTGAAATTCTCCAGGTGCAACTAACACTAGGTAAGACCGCAATCCAAATTGTAGCTTGCTACAGATCCCCCACCATGCCCCAAGATTCTCACTACACCTTTCTAAACATACTGGAAAATATTAAGATACAACCAAACACCCTAATACTGCCATTAACTGGGAAAACTACTCGGGTACCAACACCTTTTCCCAACGGTTCTTGGAATTCATAAATTCCAATGCCCTGGATCAACTAATCCATTGTCCCACCAGGGGCTCCAATTTCCCATATCTGGTCATTATCAACATGGGAGATAGATGCTCCACACCAGTGGTCACCCCATCATTGGTCAAGTCTGACCATAAGCAAATCAACCCGATATCCACATCCCACCCCCACCCCCCAGTAAGGAAACCTCCGTAAAAAACTTCTCCAAAGCCAACTTCATGTTACTCAAGTCAGAAGTGGCAAACTTCATGACATCCATGCAGACGGGATCTGAAAGTTCGATTGCTGAATCCTACACTAAGGCACTGTATGAGCATATCCACTTGGCATGAATCGTGCCATTCCAAATAGAATGAAGATGCTGTCCTCCAAAAAAAGGAAGCCAATCTGGTGGTCCGCTGCCATAAACAAACTATACAGCAGAAGAAAGAAACTGTTGCAGAAAAGAGGAAAATCCCAGGATGCAAAAATCTCCCTTACCAGCCTCAGTAAGAAGCTGAGATCCCTCATAAAATCCTCCAAACCTAGTTACGAAAATAAAATTGCCAAAGATTCCAAAGACAACCACAAGGCATTGTATAGTTATGTCAAGAATCTAAATGGCAATACTCAGATATGCTCTGAGCTACAACAGAATGGCATTAAATATACTGATCCCAAGGAAATTGCCAATATCCTGGCAGATCGATTTAGTGCCAACTTCATCCCCTAAAGGGCCCATCTCAATACCAAAACACTGCCAAATTCCGGTAATCACGGCCACACAGGTAGAAACCGCACTGTCCAAAGCTAAGAATACAGCATCCATGGGACAAGATGACATCCCGGGCTGTGTACTACATGAACTACAAAATGAACTGGCACCTCACCTAAGTGTCATGTTTAATCATAGCCTCACCTCAGGGTTCGTGCCCACTGAGTGGCGCACTGCTACAGTTATCCCACTCCACTAGGGGGCATCCACCTTGGATCTCGGGAACTACCGTCCCATCAGTCTGATGAGCCTGATCTGCAAGGGCATGGAACGCATTATCATGAAACTTATAAACAAAGACATTAGCAAGCTTCAAACACTGGACCCCACCCAGTTTGGGTTCGTGAAGTGCTGATCTTGTCTCCTGAGCCTGATTGACTTCTTCGAATCAGTCTCCAGAGCTGTGGACGAGGGTAAGGTGGTCCACACAGCCCCTATCTGGACCTCGCCAAGGCCTTTCAACACCATCCCCCACTCTGGAATCATAGACAAACATACTAAACTGGGCATAAATCCCTACATCACTCGATGGGTTGCCAACTGGCTTACTGACAAAACCCAGACTGTAAAAGTAGTCAACTCCAAATCCATCTCCAGACAAGTAACAAGTGAAGTACATCAGGGTTCAGTCCTGGGACCGCTCTTGTATGACACCTACTTTTCTGAAGTACAGGCCAACACTAAGGGACTCTGGTTAATAAAGTTTGCAGATGACTGCAAACTGGGAGCCATTATTGAATCCCCAAATGATGTGGATATTCTACAAAAGGGCCTTACAGAAACGGATGCTTGGTGCCTAAGCCATGGGCTCAAGCTTAATGCCAAGAAATGTATAATTATCCCCTTTGGGAAAAACCATGTACCCATGAATTACCACATAGGTGGTAGTACACTAAACACCGAAGGTGTGATGAGAGACTTGGGGACACAGGTGGACAGTGGTCTCACCTTCGATAACCACATCGCCACAACAGTCAGGAAATCCTTCTATGTGGCACACCTCATCACTAAGGGCTTTTCATCCAGAAACAAGGAGGTCATTGTCCCACTGTACTCCTCCCTCAATAGACCCATTAAAGAGTACAATGGCCTGTTTGGTATGTACCTCACAAGACATCTGCAACAGCTGGAAAGGCTGCAGAAATACCTCACTAAAAGAATCACAGGCCTAATGCAGATGCCCTGTGCTGACCATCTAGAAAAACTCCAGCTATACTCTGTGGCATATCGTCTACTCAGAGGCAATCTCTGCTTAACATACAAGGCCATGTCAAACCCTGAGCTGTTGGACATGCTCCACTTAAAGAAATCCCAATGCCTCAGAGCCACACGCTCCAGGGATCTAAACCTTGTCATCACAAAGAACAAATCATGCTGGAGGGATAGGTTCCTGACCCAGAGACTCCCCATACTCTGGAATAGGCTGCCCATACATGTCAAGCAGAGTTGCCTCCTTGGCCCTCTTCAAATGGAACCTTGACGCTTGGATGGGAGATAGGAAATTCATCCCGGGGATCACGTCAGTCGGCCTGCTAGACAGGGGTCCAGGGAAGTAAATATTGTGGGAAGAAATATCTAGGGAATTGTTATGGCTAGGCTTGTATAGGCCCTAGGGCTAATACCTAGTACCAACCTATGAACAAAATCTTCGCAGTTTACTGGCAGAGAACTAAGTTCCCCAGCATTATTGCACTCCTCCATGTCCTTAATTTAGTTCTGTTTATTTGTCATCATTCTAATTTCTTACACTGGATGTTTCATATCTAGGATCCATATGCCAGGTGATCCACGCACATGCCTCACATTTAAGAATAACATCTATACAAACAATCACTTCTCTTCACTGTCTCTTCTCACTCATATGCACTGTATCTCTTCCTTGACAAGCTCTTTCAAACCTTATTTTAAAGTTTCTTATTTACCCATAAATATTTTAAATCCAACTTATACCACATCACAGCTCTTAATTTCTGTAGCCCATCATTTAATTATGGCTGTTATATCCATGGCAACATGAATAACTAAAATCATCACTTGGCTCAGTTTATTACCCGGTTAGCTTAGATCATACTGTATCAGCATTTACTTTTGTTCCTTTTCACTATCCTGCATTCTCCTTGGCTTATCCTTCCAAATATGTAGTATTCATTTCCTTAGTTCACAGGAGCAGCACTTCTAATATGTTTTAGGTTGCATGTTCTCTATATTTCTGACTACCCCATAGGCACCTGTATTGTGTTATTGACTAAAGGTATAAATGGAATGACAGAACATCTGAAAGGATGACTTCATTATATGCTCATGCATAGTGTCCCATGATGAAACAAAACAAAATAATCCATTGTTATTGTCACTGTTATGCAGGGACAACTTTACAACAATAGAGTGTTTAAAAATACTATGTTAGAGAACCAGTTGAGTGCTTTTGATTTTTTGAGAAACTTTAATATTAAGATTCTTAAGCCAGATAAAAGTGGTAGCATGGTGTTAATGACAGAAGAAGATTATTCTAATAGAATGTTAAATATTTTGAGCTCTGAAAATTATGAAAAAGCATCCGTTAACCAACTTCATGGAGCTTATCAATGTATTAGGGCATTATTAAATTACCTATTTATTGATTGTATGGTAGATATAGATACATATAACTACCTGACCATACCATCTCTAGTTACACCCACCATATTTGGGCTCCCTAAGTTACATAAGAACTTAAATAACCCACCGCTTCGGCCTGTTGTTGATGGCCATAATAGTATCACGTATGGATGTACTAAAATAGTTGATGCTAAATTGAATAAACACCTTAAGGGTTAGTCACAAATTTGTTGTGACTCATGGGATGTCCTTAAAAACATCAATGACCTGGACTTCAATGCTGAATACAACATTTTAACTATAGATGTCTGGGATTTATATACTGTTATCCCACAAACTTTAGGAATTATGTGGACCCGAGAATTCTTACATAAACTAGGTGTTGCAAGTGAGGAGATAAACCTGATTGAATATCTGCTCGATATTATCCTGTTTTTTGGGGGGTTATATATACCTTCAAAAATCAGGGATAGCTATGGGCTCCCCCTGTTGGGGGGGAGCTTTGCTGATTGTGTCATAGCATACTGGTAAAATGAAATGTTATTCTGCCATGACTATTTTAAATAGCATGTTGTATGGTATACACGCTACTCTAGATGATATATTTGTTGTGTTTAATGGTGATGAAACTCATGCCTCTGAATTTGTTCAGATACTGTCAGAGATGACCAGCTTTTTGAAATTCACATTTGAATTTAAAAATAATTTAAAGCATTTTTGAATGTATTAACTAAAGACAGAGTTAATCAATGTTACACTGCAAGAATATATCGCAAACCTACATACTCAAACGGTTTTTACATTTCGAAAGTACTCCTCCATACTACCAAAAGAGGTGTGTTGTAAAGGGACAACTTGTACGGGCAGCCCGTATGACCACACAAGAACAAGATTTTTTAGATGAATGTCTTTTGCTTAAAGAAATGTTCCTAGCTCGTGGTTACCCATTAAAATTAATTGATGAACTGATCTCTGAGGTTACCCACAAGCGCATATCAGGTTGGTTTAGACCTATATTGTGCAGTCTTACAGAAACAGATGAGGAAGGGCTAGACAATTTAACATTACCTAATCGTGTTCAAATTGATAAAAATGATGTTAACTTTACATTAACTTTCAGTAGTTCATTTTCACTTGATGCAAAACAAGTAGCGAATATTTTATGAAAAAATCGGGCTGTGCTTATTGATGATGCCCAAATTAGAGACAAAGTCCCAGAAGTACCTACAATTATTTATAAAAGAGGCTTTAATCTTAAAAACTTTATTGAGAGAGACTTGCATAGTAATCATAGAACTGGGGGTATGTTAAAATGTGGCTGTTGCAATTATTGTAAGTTTACTAAAACTTCAATCAGGTTTACAATAAGAAATTTGACCTGTTCTATTAGTGGTAGATATAATTGCAACAGCCCAGGAGTGGTTTATTTAGTTGAGTGTCAAAGCTGTCCATGGTTTTATATAGGAAAAACCGAAAGACAATTGAAGCAACGAATTTATGAACATCAGTACAGCATACATAAGCAAGATTGTAATAATGCACTAGCAAAGCATGTAATTGAATTTCCTGGGCGTTCCTTCTCATTTCTTGCGATAGAGCAGGTTAAAGAAAGCATTAGGGGTGGGCCATGGCACTTGTTATTGGAGCAAAGAGAATTATGGTGGCAAGTTCTAACCAATGCTTACATGTACCCAGGTTTAAATGAGTCATGTTCCTTAAAATGTTTATTAAGATTAAAATCTTTAGAAAGACATTAACTTGTTAAGAACTTACTTTTTTACCGTGTCTTGGAGACAGGTTTAAGATTCTTATACTTTAGTTAAATGTATTTTTATATGTTTTAGAGAGGGTGTCTGTTTATATAAACGTAACAATATATACATATATATGTTTTTATATATACATACATATTATGTTTTAGTTATGTGTAATGTTCCTTTAATTATGAGTTGATGATCTGATGATGTCACTGTTGGTGGTTTATTTAAACCAAGAAAGTTTTTTCTTTCATGTTTTTTGTCTGAAGAAGGTCGTACATTGTTACGCTCAAAAGCACTAACAATAAATTGGAAGGCCTGGTATACCACATTGCCTTTTTGTTTGTTCTTTTTGTTTTTTTTTTTTGTTTTATGATAATGCTATATTTTACCTTAGACAGCTAACTCTGTTTTCTTGTGACTTGTCCCAAGTCATGCCTGAAAAGGGGCATCTGAACCAATGCCTTTACCTGATTAACAAACGTGAAATAAAATAAGTAAACAAAACTCATATACGTACAAAATAAAGAAACAGATAAGTAAAATAACATTTGATATTTAAGAGTAGCTACTAAAGTAATTAACATTTTAATTGGCTGTATTTCCTCTTTGTAAGTCCACCCATTTTTTGCACTCTGAGGAAAACAGCATAAGCCACAAACTATTCTCACAGAAAACATTTCCTCCATTTTGATGCTGATATTCTTCATAAGCCATTCCATATACTTTCTATGCCATTTCATGAAAACAAGAATTCTTTGCATTTCTTCTCATGACACCAGTGTTCTGTCACAAAAAAGAGTATTCTGACACATTTTTTTATTTTCTGAAATTTGTTCTTTGGCAAGGCACTCTTCTATCACATTTTGTAACATCCTGTTATAGTCCTATTGCAAAATTGCCCTTCTGTCATATAATTTAACATTTCCCAATGTGACACGGCCACTCCTTCCTTACACTGCACCTTCTGCATAGCAATACTGTTGCGGTGCCCTTTCCCACTTAACCTTGACAGTCTCTGTTAAGCACTTGAATGCATTTAGCAGGTGCATGTTTTTATATTTTATTGTAAAATATGCAAAGAAGTTCAAGAACCTCCTTGTCTTCCCTTATAAGGTTTATTACGTAGTCTTAGTCTGCCCTTAGAGGTAATTTTAAGCATAGCTAATTTCCCTTTCACAAGAATCAACCATGTACCTTGTGTTTGTGAGGTAAACACCTTAACCATTACATCAGCCCTAGTCCTTTAAACCTTCAGGTACTTTTCTTTGTTTTGTCAGAGCTAGTTAGCATGTATGGTCTCCAGAAGTGATCATAATATCGGGAAGAAGTCTCCCTTTAAGTTTTCATAGTCACTGCCTCCCATTCCAACTCACCTTGTCCCCCCACTAATTTGTCATGCTGGTTCTGCCTAGTACTCCTGAATTATTACCTTAAACCCTTTTCTACCTCAGTTACTCCTAATAATCCGTTGTCCAACACCCCAACATATAGATCATCACATTTTTCTGATACTCCTCCAAATAATTTTGTAATACCTTTTATTAAGTATTAGCTGTCCTGAACCTGTTTCACCAGGAGCTTAAATAGAATTTTATCAAGAGTTTAAAGTACATTGTCAGCCTTTCCATGTTTTTTTTTTCTTTTTTTCTTTTTTTTTAGTAGGGCCACTGCTGCCTTTTCTACCTCCGATTCTTCTGTGACCAGATCCCTAATAAGCCCAACTTCTGTGACCAGATCCCTAATAAGCTCAACTTTTGTAGTCTCCACAGACATGATACCCACCCACGGTTCTCCCTTCTTGGAGACACTTTACTTTGAAGGTTAGAATGGGAGTTGGCAACAAAGCTCCACTGAATGGGTGAGGACCACATGGGGAGTCCATCACACTGTCGCTTGCAGTGGTTTTTGATTAAAGCCATACCTCTCACTGATGAAGTGGGCATGCCATGGACAGTAGGAGGGAAATGTCACCACCCACCCTTTGTTGTGACACATCCTTCATTTTCCCATACACTTTAGTATACAGAAACTATTACTCAACACAGCCCCATTATCACTACTTATGTTTGCGACCAACCTATGTGCCTCAACACATTCTCCCTCGCAGCTCGTCAGGAGAGACAGGCAGGCATTGCATCCTCATTCTTCTTCCTTCCCATCACTGCCCCCCAGGGCCAGGACCACTAGCTGAACCAGGATTATCTAGGTCACAGTCAAGGTTTCAACTCTATATCTGCACATAGACCTGACAAACAGAAATGCAACCAATGAGTTGTTCCATAATCCACAAAAGAAAAGTACTTTTTAATGAGTGTTCCTCATGGTGTCACTACATCCTGTGGTATACTAAATGGTCATATACAATAATACCTTGAGATAGTCTGTTTTATACACACACACACACACACACACATTATATATATATATATATATATATATATATATATATATATATATGTATATATATATATACACACACACACACACACACACACATATATATATATATATATATATATATATATATATCTGTATGTATATATCTTTGTGTGTGTGTATAAGTATGTATATTTTACCTACTGATGGAACAGTATCTGTTGACTCTGTAGATATCAATGGCTGAAGCATTACTCTTCCTTTTTAGCAGATCTAGATATTAAAGAGCACACAGTATCTGACTGACATCCCATGCTCTCTTACGGAGCTCTAGTTTACAGAATTATGGAATCCCTATCCCTTATATTTTTATTAACTGTTTATTAAATGGGAAAAGGTCATGCTATAGTTGCCAAACTATCCTTTTTTAAGATAGCCTAGCAGTTACAAAAAGAAATTGCAAGAATTTTGTATTAATAAATGTGTAGTACATTTACATTTTCTTGGTTTGCTTTCATTACAAGCCCACTATCTTTTCTTCTGATAGCCTGTCTGTTCTTGTAGCTTGTTCCATTTCTTTTCACCTTTTGTAATGCACTGTTTTGTGTCATAAGCTTCCCAAGGCACTCAATATTTTTTAAGAATCTGACCTTCTGAATTCTAAAGACCTTATCATAAATAAATTTCAGTTTCACAATACATACTTTGCAGAATTGCAAGATCAACAGTGGGTCTTAATCCACCTTGAATCATGAAATACTAATGCTGCCCATTACTAAACAGCAAAACAGTTTTCATGGCCCATACCAAAAAAAAAGTTACTGGTGCATGAACTGGAAGCTGTCCTTTGCAAGAATTCTAGACTATTAATATACCTAATTATTGCTGTAATTGGAAAGGCCCACCTCATATTTCTGTGCTGAACTAGTCTAAGAAGCACCTCTTTCTTGTTATTTATCATACAGCATACCTTGTCACATTCCCCACTACTCCATGCCTCTGGGTACTTTAGTAGACAAGGACAGGAGAGATATAGTGTTTCCTTACCTGAACTGTACATTTCCTTGTTCTCACCATCCTTACTGTGTAGCCCCTGAGTTGCACTACCTCATTAAAGCCCCCACCCCCAACGTTTTCAACATAGCACCCAAATGAGTGGCTTCCTCCCTTCCAGGTGATCAGACCTCTGACAACTATCCTAACATGCAGAGTAGCTGGAGGAGGTGCACAGTAAACAAGGGATTATCATTTATTGTTAGCAATGATTTTAGCCTTTCGCAATGTCAGGCTGATCCTGGTAGTGTAGTCCAAAACTGTAAACATGTCGCAACAAATTTCCGCAGCAGGGATTAGAAGTGTATGAATGCATATTTCTTGTAAAAATAAATTTTGTATTTGGGGCAAGCCTTCAGCACTATCCATGTGAGAGAGTTTGCACCCTGATACCATCAGTTACTTGGTATAAATATGTCAGAAGTCGTTATTCAGAGACAAGGCATAACTTGCTGTTATTCACAAACATATTGTTCCATGGGTGATTTTAGACCTCTGAGATACTGTGCTCAGTTTGTTTGATTCAGGTACTTTCAGATGAAGTGTCTGTCTCGTGCTACCTTTTGTCAGCCATGGGCCATGCTTTTGCCTCCATTCCTTGTACGCCACATTAAACACTTGTAGGCACAGCTAACATTTTGTGCCCCCAAGACAAGTCCTTCTGATCTCCAGTAAATGATGCTGCTTTAACAAAAAAAACTATTTATTCCCCCTGGCAGAGCAGAGCAGGACAGGACATTAGCTGTCCAGTTCTGATGCTAGATGTACGTTTTGAACCCCAGTCAAATGCACTGCACTGAGGGCCAAAACTCGGTCAGTGAAACCAATTTGTTTGTTTTTTATGTTTAACAGAAGCCTTTCTGAGAAATAAAGCAACTTTCACATTCGTGGGAAAAAAATGAGTAATCAGGCTATAGACCATTACAAGCATAGCCAATAAACAATATTCAGAAACAGGAAGGGCAGCTGAACATAAAACAAGAGAATAATTTACGGATGCCAACCCAGTTCTCAATGATTATTATTATTAATAATCATGAACTTTCCACAGAGATAAAGCAATAACAGATTTCCAGCCTTGTATATACAGCTTGTTAAATACGGTGTCAAATAATCTTAAGATTAGTTAAGAGTTATGTAGTATTAAACTGTATACCAACCATTATCCAAATTATATGATAAGGTAGAATAAGGGGCTAGCCACACAGCTCATACATTAATTCCTGGCTGTAGACATAATGTACCCACAATATAAAAGGTGTTGTCTTTTCTAGTGTAATACTAAAAAGTTTTTCAGTAAGTCAGTACTGTTTTCAACATTACTGTTTATTATTATTTGCATGTTTTCGTGACAATAAACCTCACCTTTCTACTTCTGTAAAAAATAAATGTACTATAATAAGTGTTTCAACTAAGTCTCCAGCATTATGCTCCATGACCTCAACCCCTGTCTCTCAAATAATTCTTCCTTAAATCAGTCTTTAAAATTTGCCCATCTGTTTGCCCTTTGTGTCTCCTTTTCTGAGTAAATTCATGTTTGTCCCCGACAAGATACATTTTTTCATAAGGAATGTCTGAAGCAATGTGTTGTTTTAGTTGAGTGTGTGTGTGTGTGTGTGTGTGTGTGTGTGTGTGTGTATATATATATATATATATATATATATATATATATATATATATATATATATATATATATATAGAGCACATCACTGACACAGGCAAGTGTAAGTACCGCGGAACGGAATGTATTCCCAATTCCACACTTAAATACAAAACAACCAGAAATAAGTATATAGCAGGGGGGCAAGCCCCCCTGCACCCCCCTACTTAAAATATACCACCTCCGAGATCGCACCACATTGCAGAAATGGGAATACATCCTGTTCCGTACTACTTACCATTGTTGGTGATGTGTTGTGTCGGCGATGTGGTCTTGGTGAGGTCGTCTTCGGGTAAGTGGCTTATCATGGAACTGATAGGTTCCCATATATACATATATATATATATATATATATATATATATATATATATATATAAGGCATTATACATGTTGAACACCATTACTTATACATCATTTGTGTGCTTTTTACAGTGTTGCAATCAAAATGATTCAGGATAATAGCTAGATGTTTGAGTCAGGAAAATAACTGCTGACTTACGTCCAGTCAGAGACTCCCGGTCAACAAATATAAATAAATAAATAAAATAAATAAATTTGCATTCAGTACCCCCTATAGATTTAAAGTGCAGGATTCAGAAAATTAAAAAAGGCTGAAATTGCAATATCAATCTGCACTTGCGTGTATATATCCCATGGTCCACTATTACTGGAGGTTTAAGGTATCACACAGTGAAAACTCTAGCTTGGTTAGGTTTTTCTTGTAGTTTTTTACTGAGCAATGTATTCACAGTAGCAGACAGAGAAAGAGGAAGTATAAACACTTCAAAGTAGTTTAATGCCTCACTAATTAGCTACTGTCTTGGTGAATAAGTCATCACCATCTTACTGATTGTAATTGTAGATTATGTTAAACACTTTTAAGTAGATTGTGAAAAATAAAGGTTTATCCAGCTCTCTGTGATCAGCAGAAAAAAAGTTATAATTGTGGTGACCGTACATTTGAAGTCTGTATCATATCACATACAGTGTATTTGGGGATCTCAGGAAAGGGGCTGTCATGAAAATGTTGCATACCATGTATATGTCAGTCAGTTGGATCAGTCTACATGTGTATACTGTGTATATACATACTGTGTATATGTCAGTCAGTTGGATCAGTCTGTATGTGCATACCATATATATGTCAGTCAGTTGGATCAGTCTACATGTGCATACCATACATATGTCAGTCAGATGGATCAGTCTACATGTGCATACCGTGTATATGTCAGTCAGTTGGATCAGTCTACATGTGCATACCGTGTATATGTCAGTCAGTTGGATCAGTCTACATGTGCATACCGTGTATATGTCAGTCAGTTGGATCAGTCTACATGTGCATACCGTGTATATGTCAGTCAGTTGGATCAGTCTACATGTGCATACCATGTATATTTCAGTCAGTTGGATCAGTCTACATGTGCATACCGTGTATATGTCAGTCAGTTGGATCAGTCTACATGTGCATACCATACATATGTCAGTCAGATGGATCAGTCTACATGTGCATACCGTGTATATGTCAGTCAGTTGGATCAGTCTACATGTGCATACCGTGTATATGTTAGTCAGTTGGATCAGTCTACATGCAGGACATAGTCATAATGTTTAATTTATCATGCATATTTGTCCAGTTTGGGTAGGAATAAGTTAACCAGTTGTGCATTAATTTATGACATCCAGATGTAAATCTTGTCACTTGGTTATATGAGGCTTCAAACTTACCAGAAGTGGTTTAATAGCTGTCTGGGAAACTCTTCTAATATAATGCAGGTGGGACCAAGTCAAGCTGGGCTGATATTCCTAAATCTACCATCACATCTGAAACATTTCTAAGTCTATATAACATGTCAAGCTGTTTATTTACCACGTCACACACTCCATTCATATGACAGAAAGAAACCAATTTTGGTCTATGTATAAACAATGTTGAACTATGGGAGACTGTAATACCGTGCCCTTATATACTTGATAAATACAATAAACCCGCAAGGTCTTGTGAGGGACTCTTTCCCTCTAGATAAGAATAGCTCTGTTTTTCTTACATTCAGTATCATATTGCAGTTGTCAAACTAGTTTTCCAGTTGACTGCAAAATAGCTGTCGTATATTGTTGCAAACATAGTAATGCAACAGTAAATGTATGACTGTCATGTATTCTGTGATCTTAGAGGTTTGTGATAAATGTATGACTGGCATGCATTCTGTGATCTTAGAGGTTTGTGATAAATGTATGACTGGCATGCATTCTGTGATCTTAGAGGTTTGTGATAAATGCATGACTGGCATGTATTCTGTGATCTTAGTGGTTTGTGATAAATGTATGACTGGCATGCATTCTGTGATCTTAGCCATTTCTGATAAATGTATGACTGGCATGCATTCTGTGATCTTAGAGGTTTGTGATAAATGTATGACTGGCATGCATTCTGTGATCTTAGAGGTTTCTGATAAATGTATGACTGTCATGCATTCTGTGATCTTAGAGGTTTCTGATAAATGTATGACTGGCATGCATTCTGTGATCTTGGAGGTTTGTGATAAATGTATGACTGGCATGTATTCTATGATCTTAGAGGTTTGTGATAAATGTATGACTGGCGTGCATTCTGTGATCTTATAGGTTTGTGATAAATGTATGACTGGCGTGCATTCTGTGATCTTAGAGGTTTGTGATAAATGTATGACTGGCGTGCATTCTGTGATCTTAGAGGTTTGTGATAAATGTATGACTGGCATGCATTCTGTATGCATTCTGTGATCTTAGAGGCTTGTGATAAATGTATGACTGGCATGCATTCTGTGATCTTAGAGGTTTGTGATAAATGTATGACTGGCATGCTTTCTGTGATCTTAGAGGTTTGTGATATCATTTATTAATACCAAAAAAGCAAATTCCTATCAAACACCATAGGGAATTCTTGTTTTGATTTTTCTCAGTTTATACCATGTCTCTCCTAACTTAAGTAGAAGTCTTAATTCACTTTAGGATTTATAATGCATGCCTCACTTCTGGCTCTACATTATCTCGGTGGTGTGAGCATTTTTGTCTCTCTGAACACAGCTTCGGGAAATATGGCTAATTTCCCTCCTATCACTTTTACCTTGTAATCTTCTCAATTTTCACCTGTAAACATAATTTACTTGTGTCTTCTACCTACTCACTCATTTCTGCATTTAAAGTTTTTTTCTATTACTGCTCATGCACATTTTTGAAATGCTTCCCCTCACATGCAGCACAATTTGTCTTTCCTTCTTGGAATACATCAATCCTTAATTACAAGAGCTCATCTTCCATTTAACCACTTCACCTTATAATGCAACTCTTAGATTAACTCTGAGCTGATAGGCTGCTTTGCTAAGTGGTCCCTGCTCGGCTAGCCTGTGCTGCTCCTATTTCCCACCCACCCCTCTTACAACACACACACACACTTAAATGCAACAGACTCCATCCATAATCTCTGTTTAACTAATAGCAAGCCAAACCTCATAACATCATCTCCTCAAAAATTATTCTCCCATATAACACAACCCCTCTGTTCTAGCTCTATAAATCCTATTTACAATCTTTCTACATTCACTTTTTCTGTATTTCTCTCCAGATCAAAGCAACCATCTTGCAAACCCATCCTGTCCCAAATAGCCCCCCACCCAAAGCATACACTTTTCTGTCTGTAACCAACTTTCTTACTCTCAAAATCTGTAATTCCTTGCTCTCTCCAACTGTATGCACATGCTGCCATAGCCAATACAAGCTAAAACTGGAAAATATCTTCCCATCTTCCATTCTAGCCGCAGTCACTTATTCTCATTTATGTTCCACAATTCTCATCATCCAGACTCTCCTACCTTTATTACTAGCCATACTTGCACATAATATATGCTACCACATTCATCAGCAAACTATGCAACTCCTACAAACTCTCTCTCTGTAACTTATAATACATCTTCCTACCTCAACCATATGTCTTCATATCTGTACTATATTACATGCACCGACTATTTCAAACTCGGCTACCCGAGACACAATGCCTTACCCCATAAGCTAGGCATAATGCCTAAACTCATACTGATATGGCTTTTCTGCTCTTACCACCCCTCAGCAGCACTTTATCTGAGTGGTGATATCCATCCCAACCCCAAACCGGCATCGCAACCTTTTTTTTTTCACTCTCAACAGAGGAGGTAGCTCTTATTTCTACTTAACATGAACCTCCAGAGCATTTACAATAAGCTGTATGCAAAACACTGTGCTTCCCAGATATACTTGTAGCCAGATATACCTGACAAAATCAAGAACCAAAAGCTAAAGAAATCCTTCCTGTATACTATAATTTCCTCAGAAAGGAAAGATAACATCAAAAAGCAGGTGGAGTTACCATCATGTTCAAGAATACTCTGCAGCTGGCTCCTTACCCCTCGACCTACCCCAATTTCAATAGTGATGACAGTCGTGTATCCCTTTTCCAAATAAACAAAGAAAATAATGTATGTATTGCAGTGGTGTATATATACAACAGTTGAGGACATCCTTCAATGGATAATACAAAGCATTCATCATGAAGCTATCGCACCTATATATAGACTGGAAGATCATCAATGCTGACACCCACACTCAATCAATAAACCTCTGTGCTTTATCCCAAATTATGAGTACACCAACCAGACTAAATAAAAGCAGCAATAGACAGTCCACTCTTGATTGGATCCTTATAGCCACCACAAGCAGAAATAACAACATGAGATATTTACCTGGCAACTGCAGTGACTTTTGCACAGTGACAGCTAAAATACATACACAAAAATGTCATTTACAGCTAAGAGGGCAGTTTCCCTTCTTTCACCAAAGATACTTTCATTACTTACCTCCATCAATGTACCAGGGGCATTATAAAAACTATGTTCCTTGCTGATGCAGTAATATGCTTTAATATTACTTTCCTAAATATTTTAATGACATAGCACCAACAAAACCAAAAGGACTCAAATCAAAGCTGCACAATGGCTATCAAAGTAAACCAGGAAACCCAGCAAACCCTGCTGTCAAGAGATAAAGCATGGGAAGACAAACAGAAAAACTCATGAAGAATTTCTTACTCATTAATAATCTCACAAAGCCTAAAAAGAGTGTAGCTAAAAATCGTTCTATATGAAACGACAGTTCAGACATGAATACAATCCAAAACCTTTCTGGATATTCATAAAGGAACTACTCTACCCTGGCCAAACATCTACACCCTCTGCAACAACTACTACTAACTCAGACAGCATTGCCTCATGATTTTAACTCTCAGTTCATTCATTCAGTACTTTCCCTACTCGGCTATAAAAATTCTTCACCATACCGGCCAAAACAACAGTTTCATTCACCCTCAAGCCTATCCCTACTTCAACCATAAAAAAATTCTTTATAACCTGATACTAGTGCAGTTGCCCCACACAATCTTCCTGCTGAGTAACTTAAGACTAAAGCTGATACTGTAGCATACACTGGCTCCATACGAATAAACTATTCTATCAAAGAAAGTTATTGTCCCAGCATTTGGAAAAAATCCTATATTACAGCAATAAACTAATCTACTGATTATCCTCAACAGAAGTGCTGGCAATCTAATTTCTTCTCTCTCCCTTGACCAAATTGTTTGATAGTGTCTGTCATGAAAGACTTTTAACTGAACCCCCTCCCACTCTTCATTCTCTGGCATTATTAGCTACCTCTCCCATAGGGAACAAGCTGACCTCTCCCATAGGGAACAAGCTGTTAAATGGTACTAGAAATGTTCAGCTTTCCTATCAGTCATTGCTGATGCTCCACAAGGATCTGTCTTAGGTCCGCTACTGTTTAACATTTTCATAAATGATTGCCACCGTGATTCTAAACATGCCACCATTGTACAATATGCAAATGATGCTGCCCTCATTTGTATAGCCGAAATTCAACAAAAATTCAGAAAATCACCAAAGAATCTTTTTCTTGTATAGAGACATGGGTATAAAACACTAATTCCTTAATTCAAAGTAATCCACAGTAGTTCTGTTTACATCTACACAGTTGTTAAACTTAATGCATTCTTTCAATATAGCATCGTACAAAACACCCTTGTAGAAATGTTACTCCATACCAAAATGACTAGGAGTCATTATAGACAATTATACAATGACCCCTCATTAATATTCCAAAACGTGCACGCTGATTGGCAAGCAGGCTCATTGTAAATCCCACAATATACCAATGGAAAAAGGTCCGGTTGCCCAAACTTTTTTCCGTTGATATAACGTGTCCAAAACTTTTTTTTTTTTAATAAAAATAAAATAAAAAAAAAAAAAAAACGGAGCAACGGACACTTTCTTTTCTCTGTTGCTTCTGTTTCAAAGCATTGATGTACTGGGTATGGGTGGGAACGCAAGTCCCATACACATGCGCAGTACATCAACACAAGGAAGCAGTATACCACCACAGCGGAAGAACAGTAATGAGCCGTTATACAAAGACATTGTTTAAGAAAAGTATTTTTTTTCTCAAATGTCATTGTATAATGGCAATAACCGACTCCGTGGTTGTGGTATATAGAAGATTTACCCAAGGTTGGTTTTATTTAATCTCTTGGAATTTGCCCTCGTGATTAAAAACCTACCAACCTTGGGTAAATCTTCCATATACCACACCACCTCGTTGGTTATTGCTTAATGATATAATAGTATGACCAACACATTTTACATTTTATGCTTGCACTACAGGGCCAAAACATCTCTGTCTGACACAGCCAGGAAAAACTTGGCAACAACTTACCTCCTTCTATCACTTCTGTATGTAACACCAGTTCTTACTAATACCCATACTATCCAAAAATGAAACTGTGTGCCTGCCGCAATAAAATTTGTAACCAGACAGTCATATAGAACACATCACTTCTTGGCACTAAAGCAGCTAAATTGCCTTATCGCCTAACTATACACAACTACTCCCAGCTCACAATCTGATCTACAAACCCCAAAACTGCCCTTCCATAATGTCCAGCCAGCTGCACTGCACTCCATCCAGAGACCTATGATCAAGTAATAAACTTCTACTAAATACTAAAAAATCTAACAAAGGTGCAGGTGAATCTCTGCACTTTAATTATGTCACTAAACTCTGAAATACCACTTCAGTTCCACTAGAATAAATAGATAAACTGAAGTGTTTCAAGCATCGATTCAAACAACTAGATGTTTGCTGGCTGTACTAAAGCAGGCTAAGCAATGCACAGCTTTAATTCATCCACTACTTTTCAAGTCATGCTTCGCTTCCAGAAACGTTTTCACGTAGGAGCAGTCATACTTTCTGTTTCCCTCCTTTCTCTGTTTTTCTAAGCTGTCACTGTACACGCCTTTTCCTTCATTTCCTTTGATCTATAACTTTCTCCCTTTATTCCTCCATTACTTCTCCCTACCCTCCATCTTCTCTCTCTTATCAACATAACAATATTATATTATAAATGTATTATAACCGCCTTAATCAGACGTTTATATTTTACTCATTGCTAGTATCTCTTACACACTTTACCACCTCTGCTGCATATAGAAAGCCATTTAATGATGACTCTGTATCAAGACTGTCAACCACTGCTGATAGTTTTCCACATTTCTTCTGTATACCTGTCAAAACCTAAATGTAAAGTCGAGGTTTTTATTATCTCTGTGGACACGCTTCCAAGTTATTATTTCTTTTTGTGAATTCTATGTTTGTAAGCTATTTTTTTCTGTATGTACAATCCTCTTATTTTGTTGCATCAAACTGTTTTACTGTATCTATGTATGTATTTGTGTGGAGCTTTTCTCCTCAGGTCTCCACCGAAAAAGGGTTTTTAGCCCAGTCGGACTACTATCCTTGTAAATAAAGGCAAATAAATAAATAAATAAATAAGACACTGCATTCTGACTTCCATATAGCTGCTGGTCAACCTAGAAATTGATAAGAAACTCACTACACTGACAATTTCTAAGATTTGAAGCCAGGTGGTATTGAATCCCTGTGTTAAAATGTAAAACAAGAACTTTGCATGAACACCGTTGTGAAGATATCAAACTCTATAAAACTATAATTATGCAAAGTCTAATATGCAAAATGCTATACAATAAGTAATCTGCCAACAAAGCTGTAACTACTGGCATAGTAGACAATACACTTGCTACAGGACCCAGCAACACAGAAGGCCCACTTCGCAGGAGTATAAAGAACCTAGTTCAGTCCCAGCCTGACATCATACACACAACTGTGAGAACCTGTACGATGTTCAAGACTTGTTAGCATTAAATTATTCCCTCTTAACATTTGTTTTCATAGGTTCATAGGAGGATACCGGGCTAATGGCCCTGGGGCATGTACAAGCCTAGCCATGTTCCCTAACTGATCTTGGTTAGATGTTCATTATTCAAAGAGCGAGTCTATGATCAGCACTGACTGCCTCTGTCCATGAGGGACATAGGTGCCACCTCAAGGAGTGATAATTATCAGTTGCAAGGGATTGAACCCTGAACCATCCAAAGTCTTACCCATAACCTAACATAGCTAATCTGCATTAGGCAACAGCTCTACTTGTACCAATATTATGTCATGGGACTTGAACCCACAGTCCCTAGCTTAGGAGACCATTGCTTTATCCATTACACCACTGGGGCCTGACTAAGTGACAATCAGACGCTGTACCATGTGTCTGTGAGTTAAACACCTTAACCATTATACCAGACCCCTAATATTAGCCCTCTTGGCCTCTAGGAAATAGCTTCCCCAGACTACTCTTTCAAATTCTGCATTAAAAGAATTTACTATCCCTGATCTGCAATATCTAACAAAACAGATAATCAGTGAATGTTTTTTATGTTGTTTGTCATAGATATAAAGTCATTTTTAAGAGGGCATCACTTCCCTTTATATTGTAAAACATGATTATGGAACTAGAAAATACTCTGCAATAAGCTTCACTTTAATGAGTTTCCTGACTGGCTTTAGGAACATAATACTTCTGTGCCTGGATGTAGCAGAGGTGGTTAAAGGAAGGCAGTCCTAATACAGTTATTCTTTACTGGATGCAATTATTTGAACAATCCCATGCCTATGTACAGGAATGCTAAAGGAACTGCCCTGCTTTTTTAATTGCAGCTGTCACATATAATTTAATACAACAATAAAATTCAGTCAACAATTCAACTCTAAAGATAACCTTGTACCTAACTGACTCATTTTGGAAAATGAATTAATATGTGCAGAATGCTTCTGGTTGTTATGTTCCTGCCTCCCTTTGCACACATGTTAAATCTGAATAAGTCTCATTGACCTTAATGTCTAAAAGACAAATAATAATTTTAATATTGTGACATTTGTTTGTGGTGTTTGCATGTTCTCGCCTTACCTGCAAAGGTTTTTGCAGGTTTTATCTGGTTCTCCATTTCTTCCCATCTTCTAAACCCATACATAACTACATTAAACTGTCCATATGCATTGCATTTACCTGCGCCCTTGTGATCTGGATTATGGCTATAATGAGTCCATAATGACTAATCCACCTACATAGATAACAATTGAATACATTAAATTAGAAATGTAATAGACCCATATACAAAGGAAGCAGCAAGTATCCGTTCTGGTTTTCATCTTTCTAAATGTAGTAGTAAGTCTATTTTTACACACCTTGTATTCAGAGACAATTCTTTTAATGCTATGGTCACATATGACTCCCCTTTGGCCATATATCACCCCCTGTACTACCACTGTCTGTCACTGACCATTGCTTTACACTGACCATTGCTTTACTCATTTCTTCATGAAGATGCATAGTGTTAAAACACTTGTTACTTTCAGGAACAGATTGTTTTTATAAATACCGCAAGCTATTAAATGTGCTTGAGATAATTGATTGGTATCAGTTGTGTACTGTTACTTATTTGACAGTGATGCAACAAACCTTTTAGCTAGTCCCCTTTACCTGCAAGACCTCAAAAGTCAGGAAATGTTCATATGACAGCTAAAAGGTTAAAGAACTGTGTGCCTTTTTATGTTAAGAGAAGTATTACTGGTTTTGAAAAATAATCACTCTCAAGGACATAAGGAAGTATTTTTATTTTTTAGAAATGTTGCTAAGAAAGTAATAAGGACAGAAGCCATGTATTTTCACTATATAGAGGTGGGATCTGGATGGAAGTGAATTGCTTAACTGGTAGTTTCCAAGAACTGAATGTCCTGTTACAATTCTTTAGCACCCCAAATGGTAGCTTCTTTTAGGACCCCTCCAGAACTGCCTGCACTCTACCTCTACCTTAAGGACACATCAGCTGCATCTCTGTGTTACTTTTCATTCACATTGTGAGGATTCATTCCTTAAAATAGTTGGCTTTGATAAGGTTTGTCTGAAAGATCTGAACAGGTTCGTACATAAGTTCCCTGACAATTATTCATGGGGAAGATAGGGTCTGCCTGTGGTTTCTAAAGTTCTGTAAGAAGCAAATTAGCAAGCCCCTGCAGGACATTGTAAGCCTTTTATTGGATCATTAATCTTGTCTTTCTTTTTGTCTTGAAGAGGGCTCATGTGAGCCATACTACAAAATCATATACACTTCTAGGAACAAATTACTTTAGTCCTATCTTGCTATAATACATACCCTGACAGATGTACGAAATTCACTCAGTTTCAGTATGATATCTTTTCAGAGAGAATAATTATAAGGACCTTTTAACTCAATAAATTTGACATTCTAATGGCTGTGTATAGAGAACACATTAATGGAGCCAATTGCATTGGTTATCAATAAGATTCTTATTAATGAGTTAAGGAACTTTAAGGAACATCAGGTTTGGAGCTATCTGATTAGATGGTTGCTCTTTTGAGGTGAAAACCCAATTAATCCTCTCTCAACCTTCGTATTAACATCAGCTATGGAACTTATTTACTTTTTATAGGTCCATAGGCATTTACTAGGTTAACAACCACAAGGGCCTTTTTAAGCCTAGCCATGTATCCCAAATCTCTGACAAGTTCTTGTACTTTTGATAAGTATAAGCAGAGGCTTGGAAGATGGAACATTTTACAAGCAGGGGCCTGGGAGATGAATCATTTACAAGTTGCTGTGTTTTACATCAATTCCTACCCATTGGATCACTGTAGAATGTCTGTGATATTATTATTTATTATTATTTATTTTACATTTGTTGACCGGGATTGTCCGACTGAGCTGAGTAGCCCTTTTTCAGCGGAGGCCCGGGGAGAAAAGCTCCACAATATTACATTGTTTAAATGGAAAACAAATGACTAGATTAAGCAGGTTTAACAGAAAATAGCCAGCATAGAAAACAATCCGCAACACAATTTTCAGTATTCCACAACACAGAGTTTACCAAACAACCAAATATAAGCATTTCAATATTCAACAGTTATAGCGTTTTGCAATAGCAGTAATTATCCAGGTTAGATCCATTTGTAATATAAAAGACATGAAAGTTGAGGTATACATGGGGCCGTAGGTGGACTGTCTAGGAGATAATAAGGTAGTTCAGATTTGAAATATATTCTCTGGCTGCTGTCTGAATTGACTTGCTTTCTAGTGGGAGTTTGTTCCAAGATATAGAAGGATAGTAGCTATAGAAGATGCCTCCAGTTTTGGTCTTGGGTTTGTATATTTGTAGCAAGTCTTGGTCAGAGCTACATAGTGACCTGGTGAGGTTGTATTGTGAGATGAGAGGAGATAGGCGTGGGGCAGTAAGATATCTGGTAGAGGACTGAGTGCACTATGAGGAGTTGGGAGAGAAGTAGCTGGTGGGGAAGCTCGAGCCAGTTTAGGTGTTTTAGGGAAAGATGGTGCTGAGATTTCTAGGTTTATTGTGCAGTAAATCTAGCTACCTTCTTATAAGTTACCTCTAATTTGGCTAGTAGTGTGGAGTTTAGATTTGTAAGAATTTGAGAGCTGTAGAATAGGCTAAGTAGGAGGTAGGCATGAGAGAGAGTAACTTTAGCTTTATTAGTGAGGAACCTTTTGTTCCGATAAAGAAGCCCCAAGTTTTTGGTGCATTTTTTTTTATACAGTTGTTTATATGTAAGTCAAATTTAAGTTGGTTATCAGTTATGACTCCTAAAAGTGTTGTGTTGTTTTCAACAGTGATGGAGGTGTTATCGAGGGATAGTACGGAAAAAGTGGGTTTGAGGTGGGTGAGGTTTTTAGGAAGAAAAGGTAAGAGCTTTGTTTTTTTTTTGGGTTAAGAACAAGCTGATTTTGAGAAAGCCAGGTTTTAACGGAGTTAAATGATTCTTGGGTAGCAGAGATAAGATCTGAGGGAGTGTCAGAGATGGTGATGACTGTAGAGTCATCTGCATATTGCATGAGAGATGAGTGAGGGCAGGAGGTATAAAGAAGATTAGTGAAGATATTAAAGAGTAATGGGCCAAGGATAGATTTGTGGGACACCCATCTGTACTGGGAGAGGAGGGGAGAGAGCGGAGAGCCATCTCACTGATTACTAATGATCAGAGAGATAGCTGGAAAACCAGGTAACAGTGAGTTTAGACAGTTTGGTTAGAAGGCTAGAGTGAGAGACAGTATCAAAGGCTTTAGAGAGGTCAAGGAAAAGGCAAGACAGGTTTATTGTTGTCTCTAGCCAGAGAGATAGTATTGATGAAGGATACTAGGGCAGTTGTAGTGCTGTGTTGTGGGCAAAAGCCATGTTGGGTGGGAGTGAGCAAGTTTTCCTGTAATAGATGTTGCATGACTTGCTTGTGAATGCATTTTTCTAATATTTTTGAGAGAGGTGAGAGAATAGCAATAGGTTTGAAGTTGGAAGTCTCAGTGGAGTTACCTCCTTTATGCATGAGTAAAGTGTAGAATTCTTTCCAGACAGATGGGACTTTAGATTCAGAGATGGAGCAGTTTATTAGGATAGATACAGAGATAGCAATGGACTCCAGCTGTCTGTAGGAAATAGTGAGGGAGATTGTCAGCAGAAGAACAACAGGGTTTAAGTTTGGCGAGTAGAGATTTAATATAGTTGGTGGTAACAGGTTCAAGAGTGAGAGGATTAGAAGATTTTAGACTAGGGGGGATGTAGAGGAGTCATTTGTGCTGGTTTTATATGCAAATTGTATGGTCATTTATAGATCTATCTCTTAATTAACCATTAAGCGAGCTCTTGAATGTAACTTGCACTCTCTTCAGCAGTGACTTAGAGACAATACTTCTAAATTCTAATATAGTAATATCAATGATGTTTTGCATTTGAAAACACGTTTCTAATTTTAGATGTGAATACCAGACTCACTCCTTACTTTTTTAAAAACATGGGCTATAGCTATAGTGAATAAATTACTATTTTGGTTGCAGATGATATAAAGGTTCATCTCACCTGATTGTAGAATATTATTATGGGTGGTGAAATGATTATTTCCTCTCTTGGATGCTGGCTCCCACTTGTTGCCCCTGCCTCAGTAGGCAACAGCAAGTCATTACAAATCATGTGTAACAGTACCTGTACCTCATTTAGAGCACTGCTGCAATGTACTACAGAAGGTATACTGTCTCATTGTCATAGCCAGCTCTGACCTTCAGCTATCTCAGTTTAAAAAAAAAAAAAACTTTCTTCACACAATTACCAATTGTATGTCACAGGTGCATGGTCTCTGTCCCTTCAGATAAGACAAAAATGGCATCCTCCTCCTTGGAACACCTTAGAATGTTTTATGTAATAGTGATCACACATCACTATACTGGAATATAAAATATGGAACTTTCTAAGAGAGAAACTAATCTTCCTAGATCTTTATTAATCACTTTTCTGAGTGAGAAATGTAACTGTTCTCAATTTTCAAATCTGTCATGTTTACTGCTATTATGATACTATTTTTGAGCCTTTAGCTTTTTGCAATCTGCTGCACTGCCATTCTGTTGTATTCTTTGCAATATATATCATGTGCAGTACTGTTACACTTTTCATATACTTGATGACAATCTTGTATATAGCTGGCTTAGTATATAAAATATTGTATACTGTGTATAGTTGTTTATCTAACCACTGCCTGAACAGCATCCTTTATCAGTCTATTATTCCCATCAATAATCACTAAACATAAAATGTTATCTGTTTCTGAGCCATTATTTAAAAAGAACACTAAGGCTTGGTACATGAGAACTTTGTTGAAACAAGACCTGTAGGCTACTGGCATTTTTTAATCACTGGTTAAGGAGTTTTTTGGTTAAGCAGACATAACTGTTTCTCAGTGTTAAAAGCTGTCAGCTAATTATGTTTCAATTCATCAGCATCTCTTGGGACAAAAAAAAATCATCTGCAATGTCCTTTATGTTAGTCATTATTGTTGGATGTGCTAAGTTAAACATGTGATGGTATCTGATTAAAATAGTGTTACAGTATTCCTACTTAGTAGAATTACAATACCAAGCAGAAGTGTCATACAGAACGCCTGTATCCTCCTCCTTCAATACCGCTGCTTATTCTGCTTACCAAAAATGTCCGACATTATTTGAGTGATGCAATTTGTAGTTAATGAAAGGGTGGCAGTGGGGATGGTTATCATAGGACTTACAAACAACTAATCACTCTCATGCTATCGGTTCTTATTGCATCAAAGTAAAATTCCAGTTAAAAACCAAACCTACTGCGTGTATCTTTGCAAGTATATGTAAATGTATAACCAAAATATTAAATACTGACTGTGACGATTGGGGAGAGATGGGCGAAGGCTGCCAGCCTAGTCAAATAGAATTTGATATATAATTCTATCAACTGTATAAATAAATCTAAAATACAGGCTTGTGTTTTTAAATGAAAGAAAAACACAGTAAAATGTGAACTTCAAGATTGTTACAACATTTCCCCCTTGCTGTAAAGAAAAACTAAGTCAAGCCTTTCAAATTTGTCTTTTGAAATTGAAATGATTTTATGACATTCTTTGATCTTTAAAGTTGGTTCAGGTCAGGCTGGCTGAAGACATTTTGTCTATTGTGTTAACTAAGGACTAATTGCTAGAGTGTATATGTGAAATGCCTTTTAGTGTTGTATTCTCCTGTACAGGTGTTAGCTTGCTAAATAATGTAAATGGAGTTTCTATTAGCCTGGGAACTCAGAGCAGGTGTCAAGATGATGCAATATGAGTACTGGGAAAGCCTAAGTGGATCTTCTCTATACTTCTGTACTTCTCCATCAACACTCTCAGAGCAAACATTGCATCCGTAGTGCTCCTTCCCAGCATGAAACCATATTGCTGATCACTAATCATCACCTCCCTTCTTAACCTAGCTTCCACTACTCTTTCCCATACCAGAAGTGATCTGTGCCTGACGTATAAAGCCATGTCCAACCCGGAATTAATGGACATGCTGCACCTCAGAAAATCCATATCCAATCGAGCTACCCGCCCGAGGGACTTAAACCTCAGCACTGAAATAAATAGGACATGCTGGAGGGACAGATTCATAATCCAGAGGCTCCCTTCACTCTGGAATAAAATCACAGTCCAGGTTAGGCAGAGTCCCTCATTGACTCTCTTCAAGAGGAATCTTGATGAGTAGACGGGAGATCGTAGGTTTACCCCGGGTATCACTTCTGTGTCACTGTTAGACAGAGGCACAGTATACTAACCTCGAAAAAGGGCATAGCAAAATTAATTTAAAATGGGTGGCGAAAGCCATACACACTCTGGCTAGGCTTGTAAATGCCCTAAGGTAGATAGCCTAATATGAATCTATGAGCCTATAATCTGGGGAGAACCCAGAGACATGTTTGTTAGTGATGTTTTATAAACTGTGTGTCAGAGAGAGATATAAAGCATTTTGTTCTCGATATCCAACTTACCAGCACTCTGCTTATGCTCACATGTAAGTTTTTAGCACAGTGATTTCTTGTAGGAATAGTTAAAGCTAGTAAAGATTAATTAGTTTTTTTAAAAAAAATCAGACCTGCCCTACTGTATTATTTTAAGTTTCTGTGTGATCTATGAACTCTTATATAGCTCTGTGGTATAGTAGTTTTGTCTTGTGTTTTAAGTATTTATTATTAAATATTGTTAAAACCTTCTACCTGTGGCTGGTTTATGTAGAGATAAATTATGCTTCAGAGTACTTTATATATTTATAGAGTTTATTGTCTAAGCCCTTCCAATACCATTGGATATTAATATTGCACAATAATAATTGGACACCCTTTTAAGGGCCTTTTAGTAGCTGATATTATTAACTTGGTGGTGGCAGTAATTACTCCTGCATAGTCTGGGTAAAGGGGCACAGCTGAAGAATCTGTGTCAGCCTTTCCCAGGAGTGTCTGTAAAGTGTATAAATACTTATCTCAAAGTGTGTGTGTATGTGTGTTGTGTCAGCTACTTGGTAGGGACACGAAGCACTGGTTGGACAGAGAGGGTTACTGGAGGTTTTAGCTTGCCCAGTTAGGCTGAGACCTGGAAACTATTGCTGTACCAGTGGGGAATCTTATTGGGGACTTGGTGAACAAGGAAGCAACCAGCCCCAGACTGACTGTGATCTCTGTGTAGTTATACTTTCCTCTTCTAGGAGACAACCTCCCTGGCGTTAGTGGTAAGGATTGAGGCTCCTTGATTGCTGGGCCAGGGCACGGTCATCACACTGACATACACACACAGTTGTCACACTGACATACACAGAGAGTGGAGCAAAAAATCCACTTTTCTTTAAATAATTTACTACTGTCATCTTCAATCATTTCTAAGACATCTTCAAAGCAACCATTAAAGCTGCTTTACTGGAAAAGCTCACCCAAACTCTGCTACAACTTGCTGTGAGGGAAAGGTTAGTTTGCTTTGGCTTTCTTCTATTTTGTATAACTTCATTGCCGCCTTCTGTTTTGTATACTGTGATTTGTTTTCTTTACACTGGGTTTTACTTGTATTCTACTTTTAATTGCATATTTAAACTAGAAGAGCCTACAGCTGTGTCTCTTGTGAGTCAAGCAGAATTTTTTTCTACCCGCCCACACTGGTGCTGTTGTGTTCTTAAAAGCAACTGTCTTTTTAGTTGCGTGCCCCTTACATTAATGTGACCACATATCTCCTTCCCTCTCCCCTTTCATTGGCTGTTGTGAGTAAGCACAAAATTATAATTTTGAGAAATCATTCCCCTTCAACTATTTAAATGTATTGGCCTTTCCACTGTATTCCATAGAACTGGAATACAAAGTGCCCACCCCCTTTCAATCTGTCTTTGTCTTTTAAAATTAGTGGCTCTCCACTTAGACAGCTAAAGCTTAATTTACCCCGTTTTATATGTAACTGCTTAGTGCACACTGCAGTACTTAGGGTATTAACCATCTTTTTCCATCTTATCTTTAAAGTCTTTAACATCTATTGCAAGACCACCAATTATTGGAGATCCCACATTCTGCCTCTCAATAGTCATCTTGGGATCAGGGCTTCTGTTTTCTCCTCGTGAGAGAAGGAGCACAGGTACATTATTTCCTGGTGACTACTGGTCACTGGAAAACCTAATAACTGCTTCATAGGTGACCGCTTGGAATCCGTGCTTGTTTGCTGCTCCTGGTGAAAGAAGGAGCAGAGTGCATTGATTCCTGACTGTTTCTGGTTGGGCTGTGAGTGTCTGTGCTTGATGTTCTTGATTGGTCTGATTGCTGTTCAAGGCATCTACCAGGAAAAGGCTACAACAAGCCTACAGACTGTGGATCATCAAGCAGGCCATGGCCTGCTTCTCATCTTGGGATTGGTGATAATGTTTTGCTTCTGGTGAGAGAAGAAGCAAAGGAGCATTGTATCCCAGCAGAGTGAAGCTGTGGTCAGACCAGCACTAGTAGTAGCCAGGCAGTAGCCATTCACGTGACTCCCTCAGTTTCATCATCCTTGACAAGCTCAGTAAGTACTGCTTGATTTGTTTCTTAACTTCAAAATATCGGTCTAAATACTTGATCATTAAAATTTCAGGGTCTACTGATTAGTTTACCCTCAAGTGTTTGGCAGTGCCCTATATAGATACAGACACCTTGAGTGACATTTTTCTAGTAAAAGCACAATGGAAATTTCACCAATACCTAGTTGCACACAGGACAACTAGTTTGCAGTGACGAGCACTGTCCCCAGAGTTGCAAACTGGATACTCCTGACATTGCTTTATATTCTCACTCCAACTGTCAAATCAATAGAAAGGGTCTGTTGCCATGGATATGAACTTTCCCACTATCTCCATTACCATCTTGGTGGGTATGAGCTTCCTGAGGTAATCTAGAAAGTGCCTCATGTTTACTGATAACCAGTTAAGTCTGAAACAAACTGATACGGTATATGAGAGACGTATTTACACCATGTCACTAGAAGCAAAGCTATCACATAAAAGTACTCCTAATGTCAATAAGGTTATCAGTAGTACACACACTGTACCCATCACACACAATTGAAAGCAGACATATAGCCCCACATATGCTGAGGCACCTAAATGTAACCTTCCTAAACCTCAGAGACCTCCAAGATGAAGTACACATAACAAATACCTTCAGCAGCCCCAAATGCATTCTTTCAATACAACACCCACGCAAACACACAGAGCTACATGTCATGCAGCTTCTGTATCTAAGTCCACAAGACACAACACCACACAATCCAGTATTCATATCATTTGTCATTAGAGGTTCCGTCATGAGACACACTGATGTCCCTCTCACTAGGCTGAGTAAGAAGAAAGTCTTGGATCTGATGAAGTTCCCTATTTTAAATGGAATGAAAGTTCTTATCCTTTGGGATTTTGTACTTTGGATTTTTATTGTTAAAGCTGGTATTTCTCTAACACTGTGGACAGCTTTTTTTCCTGTGTACTGCTCCTTTTGAGGTACTTTTTGGATTACTTGTCTGTTTTCTGGTTTGGTTTATGGATTTAGAAAGTCATGGTCAGTTGCTTATCAGGGGCTAGGATGTACCATTTTACTCATGCACTTAGGTCATTGGGCCACAAGTACCAGTATGACTCAGTCATAATCCATGTGGGTGTAAATGACCTGAGATGTACCTCCCTAGACTATATGAAGACAGGCATCATGGAGCTCTTAGAATATGTGTCTCAGGCTGGTATGAGCCTAGCATTGTGCAGTATTTTACCTTCTCTAAGGATGATACCACAATATGTACATAAGATGACTGACTTTAATAATTGGCTTGGTTTCTGGTGTCATTCTAAGGGGATACAATATTTGTCAGCATGAAAGGAGATGGTCATAGACCATGCTACTTTTCCAGGCATGGTCTGCACCTCTCCCCACTAGACTTTTGAGTTTTAGCCTTTTTTAGGTAATGCCAAACTGAAAGTACTTTCAACATAACAAATCAAAACCAAGAAAATCTAAAGGTATTACTGCTCATTGCTAGGTGTCTAAACAAAAAAACTCTACACCCTAGCAGCTCTTCTCACCTTAGAGAATGCTGAAATCTGTGCAGTCACTGAAATATGGTTAAAAGCTAAAGCTTCAGAGAGCACACCAACAGTGTAAGATTATAATGCTTTTCATACATTTAGACCAGTTACTAAACAGACAGGGACTAAAGGTGGAGGTGCCTCAATTAACCTCCAAACTAAATATACCTCAAGGCTGGTCAAACAAGACAATGCACTTGAGCTACTCCATGTTCAAATTACCATAGACAATGTCCAATACCACTTTCTTGCAAGCTATAGGTCCTCCTCTATGACCTAGGAAACCCTTACCATGTATTTAAACTTATTGGAAACGCTCACCATCCAACCCAATACCATATTCTTGGGTGACTTTAATTACCCCACTATGAACTGAGAATCCTATATGACACCAAATATACAGGCACAGAGATTCCTGATTTTTGTAAACACAAACTCCTTGGACCATTTTATCACTGCAACAACCAGGGGTGCAACCATACTGGATCTGGTCTTCACTATTATGGGAGAGTGCAGTGCACCCCCTTGGGTAGTGTCTTCTCTGATAAGGTCAGACCTCAAAATGGTCTTCTTTCAAGTAAAAATAAAACCTGGACTCCCAGCTAGCCGTGGAATATTCAGGAACACTCTAAGGATAACTTTCTGCTGTTAAGTGATAAACTGGCAAAATTTGAAGCCCCCATAAACCCTGAGAACACTGCTGCCTATGCTGAACTGTTCACAGAAACTCTGTATAGGCATGTTAATAGCTGCATAGAGGCAGCTGTACCCACCAGGAAGAAGTACAGAACTAAATCAAAAAACAAGCCACCCTAGTGGAATCACAAAATCAATAGGGTGTATTACAGAAGGAAGACATACATGGCAAAAATTAGGAGGTGCGCCTCCCAGCAGGATAAATGCACTCTCATCAAACTAAGCAAACAACTAAGGGGACAAATAAAGTCTACCAAAGCCAAATTTGAGGTAAATGTGGCCTCCAAGGCCAAGGACAATCACAAAGTATTCTTTAGCTATGTCAGTAACCTCAAAGGCAGTACATAATTGTGTACAGAGCTCATTGTAAGTGGAGCCACCTATACTGGCCAGAAGAAATAGTAAACCTACTGGCTGACAAATTCAGCTCTAACTTTACCCCTCTCTCCACCTCAACCTTCCTTCAGGAAATACCATCAAATATAACCCCCTGCTACCACTAGGGAACAGGTCCTTAATGGTCTAAGGTCAAGAACACTGCACCAGTGGGCCCAGAGAATATCCCAGGATGCCTGCTAAATAGCATGAAACATGATCTATCCGGCCATCTGGAATTGCTATTTAACTGTAGCCTCCAAATAGGCTTTGTGCCTCTTGAATGGAGAACAGCAACACTCATCCCTCTGCACAAAGGTGGGCCATCTACAGACCCTGGAAACTACAGAGCCATAAGTCTCACTAGTCTTGTATGCAAAGCTATAGAAAGAACTATCATGTTAATGATCAATAATGACATAGTAAACCTCCAGACACGGGACCCACCCAGTTAGGTTTCATTAAGGGAAGGTCATGCCTACTCAACCTGGTGGACTTCCTTGAGAAGGTCAGCAAAGCAATGGATGAGGGCAAAATGGTTCACACTGCCTACCTTGACCTGGCCAAGGCAATTGACACAGTACCCCACTCAGGCATTGTTGACCAACTCAAGAGGTTAGGTACAAACCTGTAAGTCACCTGGTGGATAGCCAATTGGCTCAGAGACAGAAACCAGGAAGTTACAATTAGGGAGTCCATCTCTACAAAGAGGCCAGTCACAAGTGGAGTCCCTCAGGGATCAATCCATGGACCACTCCTTTTTGGCATTTACTTCTCCGAAGTCAAGGCCAGTGTCAGTGGTGTCTGACTAAATTTGCAGATGATTCCAAATTAGGAGCTGTCATTGAATCCCACACCAGCACAAATGCTCTCCAGGAAGGGCTGACACAGACAAACAGGTGTCAGAGCCATGGACTAAAACTAAATGCCAAGAAATGCATAATAGTATCCCTCAGGAAGTCATCCACCCCTAGTAATTATCACATTGACAATGCCCCTTAGAGTTGATGCAGTAGTCTGTGACTTGGGGACACACATAGAGAGTAATCTAACCTTTGACCATCATATGTCTACAATAGTGAAGAAATCATTCTGTGTTGCACAATGTATAAACAAAGGTATGACATCTAGGTCCAAGGAAATCATTGATCCACTGTATTTGGCATTCATCAGACCTATCATTGAGTACAATGGTCCCTTTGGTATGTACCTAACCAGACATATCCAACAAATGGAATGCCCACAGAGGTTACTCACTAAAAGAATACAGGATGTAAGTAGAATATCCTATGTAGACCACCTCAAGGCCCTATCCCTGTATTCTGTCTCCTACAGGCTGTTGAGGGGCGATCTATGCCTGGCATACAGGGCATTGTCACACCCCACTCTGATGGACCTCCTGCATATCAGTAAAGCAAACAGCACCAAAATTACCAGTTCTAAAGGCTTAAACCTTGCCTGTGATATAAATATGACCTGCTGGAGAGACAGGTATGTATCCCAAAGACTACCCTGTCTATGGAACAGACTCCCCATCCATGTGAAGCAGAGTTCCTTCCTAACCCAATTCAAATGCAACTCAGACAATTTGATAGGGAACAAGAAATTCATCCCTGGCGTGACACCTATGCATCTAATGGACACGTGCAGCCTATAAATGATTCATCTCCCAAGCCCCTGCTTGTAAATGTTTCATCTACCAAGCCCTTGCTTACAATTATCAAGGGTACAAAAACTTGTCAGAGATTTGGGATGCATGGCTAGGCTTAAAAAGGCCCTTGTGGTCATTAGACTAGTAAACACCTATGAACCTAAGTGCAATTCTAATTATTTATAGTGATATTATTTGCAAGCAACCAACCACTTTCTTACTTCTCAACAAAAAATCTACCAAATAAAAAACTCAGTTGCATCCACCTTGGGATAGGTAAAACCTACATCATAACTTGTTTTTTGTGCAGTTTCAAAATGTGTCGTAAGGAAACAAGAGACACTGATTGTAGGTAAAACAGCTGGCTGAGTTTTTAATTGCCATAAAAGTTCTTTCTTTGTCAGTAAAGAAACAAAACCACCCTCTTGTACCAAAAATCTAAGTGACAGAACTCATCACATGTCATTGAGTGTTGTTAAAAAGCATCGTCTGTGTTTGCCTTTTTGAAGACATATACATGTGGAGTTTTTCTTTCAGTTTTGCCTATAGAATGCTTTATATTTACCACAGGAAGCTAAATAAACTATACCTCTAGAATGGCAATTAAATACCTTGCTGGTCCATGCTTCTATCAAAGCCATCTTTTGCAACAATGTGATCCTTATAGATAAAGCCATCTTTTGCAACGAGATCCTTATAGATATGCCTGCAGAACTGATAACAACCTCATTTTTATGTGCCAGGTCAGCCAGGTCATCAACTGAATTCAAGACTTACTCTTCTGTCTATGTACTCAAACACAGCTATCAAATTATTGTTTTATCAAAAATTTCAGATCATTACCATATATCTTAAATAGATCTGAGTGCCCCTTTAAAATTTTCTAATTGGTTTGTTTGATTCCATCAATCACACCACTGTTTAACCTGTATTATAACACAAGAGCAGAATGGTGCCAGTCAGTCTTATTGTCTCCCTCAGCTGTAGTAATACCATTGTTTAAAATGTGAGTGCATTATGGTTGGAATTTAGTTAAAATTTGACTATGTGTATCCCTTTCCATAGGCATTTCCAGGAAACAGCACATGGCTAATTAGAATTAGTCGCTCACCCAGACTGCCTCATTAGAATATAGCATCACCATGGAGACAGCCCTCCATGGAGATTTTGCCAGCCAATCACTGTGATGGGCCTGTATCTGAATCAGAAAAGACATCTGCTAGTGGTTGGCCACTCAGGGCTTACCTCATCTGATAAGCCTTTCTGAATCCCAACCAAAGTGTCTCTCAGTTGTCATACTGCCTCAGATTGCTTATTAATCATTTATTCTGACAATAAAGACCTTTGTGCAAGTAGTTCATCAACAAATGGTTTTGTTTCATCAGATATAATTTTAGAAAGTCTCATAGCTTGCCCTTTAACTACATTTCTTTTCACCTGAAATAGATGAGTGCTTAAGTGTGCTCGTGCATTTCTAAATGTTGGTCTTCAGTAAATCATAGTTTGAAAACATTCTTGAGTCTGTTTTTACTTATTATAATATATAAAAACTCAGTACTTTTAAATGCCCATGTCACTGTGAACTCTAAGAAGCTGGTGTCTCTATTCAAATGCTCAAAAAAATCTATTAACTCTTGTTCCGAACTAAACCACAAAACAAAAATATCATCAGTTAAGTTACTGTAAAGTAATAAATACATGGGGATTATACACAAAGCTAAAAATTATTTTATGTTTCCAGTCACAACCACAACCCTCATTAAGTAGCTGTTTTATAAAACAGTGCCACAATTAAACAGTATATTTGCCTTCTATCAAACCTGCCAATAGTCATTAAAAACTATTTTAATGTCTGTAACGGGATTAAAGTATACAAGCTTTTTATGTGTACAGGCTCAGATTTTACTTCTTTATAGTCGACAGAAAACATTGCATGAGTCTTTCAACCCATGCATTTGCTTCTAAACTTATCATTTCAAAAGTCTCTCAACATACATTACTATAGTTTGCTTCTTCGAGTCCCAGAATGAGATATTAGGTCTAAATGGCATCTTTTGATAGTCTGTACATTTTATTAATGTCAAACCTAATGGCCAACTCAGGATGGTCTCCTAGCAAAAAACTTTAAGACTTAGATAAACTGAGAGCATTCATGAACACATCTGTCAACAATTTGTCAAAATTATGGTATGTTTTACACTATCGCCAAGACTTCCTCATATGTGAAAACTTGTGCCAGACAGTAAATTGTTCATACTGTCAATATATTTGTCAATGCCCAAACTTGCAAAAGCACTTCTGTGTGAGGTTTCTTAATTCAAATGTCTCTGTTTTTTTTCTCAAGCTGTAAATCACCTTAGATTAATCTTTATTTATGTTACAAGCCCATGCTTTGAATTTCTCACAAAGCACTTTTCTAATTTCAGCTTCACAGGAAGCCTCAGATGCTGCCACAGGATGAAAAGTATTACTTCATTTTAAGTGTTTTTGTACTGTGTTTGTGTTAGCAAAGTAAGTTTTGAAGTAAATAACTTAAAGGTCCCTGACCATATTTGCTGCTCTTCTAGAAATTAGAAGTGCGTATGCACTATGCCAACAATGGAGTCAATTTCTAGCAAGAGTTTCTAAGCCTTACTTGTTCAGCAGAAATGTTGCAACTGGAGATGAATGCAAAAACATGCAAGGTAATACAGTATGGTCAGGGAAACCATTTGAGAAAGGGTCTCCTGGAGAAAAAGAAAAGGATTTAAAATTTTAATGAGAGCAGTGTGAGCAGCTACCCTTAACAGGATGCAAAGATACTATCTAAACAGGCATGCTTGAGAGATGCTAAAATCAACCAACTATTGCAGAAAGCATTAATGGACGGTCAGAGCCTGACCATGATACACAGCAAAGGTTACAACAATTGAGTGTACATAAGCAGCTGAATAAAGAAAGACACTGCTTGGCATGCATGCAGTGAATGGGAAATTCGCAGAAAATGGAGCACGTTGCTTTTCTGGAGAGATGGGAGAGCCAGAATGGTATCATTTCAAGAGAAATAAAAGCAGAAGAAGATACAGGTGTCAACTAAAACATGCATAATTCAATACAGACATTTTAAAATGCTGTTTTATGGAATTTGTGATGTGGCCTTGGAATGCTCTGCCAGAAGAAAATATAAGAGTGTTGGTCAACAGAGGAATTTAATGGGGTCCAATATGGATGAAAATGATGATGTTCAGGGGACAAAAAGGGGTATCAGCATAAGTGTTAGCAGCATTTGCACAGATCCAGTGCAGAACAAGTTTTTTTTCATTAGCGTCTTTGTATGATCATGCATCTGTACATATCAACCAGCTGTTAAATACAGCAGAACGGAATCATAATTAAACTTTTAGAACGAGATAATTAGTTAGTCAGTGGAGATGTTAGTGCCTACTCTGAATAAATGGTCAGCATCTGATCAGCGACTTCTCTGTCACAACAGTTTTGAAGAATAAATAGAGACTAAATGGTCCAGATTCCAGAAGTGTCTACTTTGGAACAATCCTATTGAATTTTTCAGGGACTGTAGTTTTTGTTCAGCATCTAGTCACCAATGGTAGAGTAAATATCCTGCGCCTTGCAAGTCTAAGCTTATATGTGGCTACAGATCTCAAGTGTGAGTTTTAGATAGACAGCAGGAGAAGCAGACAGTCTATCCTAGTGTGTGTGTTTGTGTGTGTGTGTGTGTGTGTGTGTGTGTGTGTGTGTATATATATATATATATATATATATATATAAAATCAGGTTTAACCCTCTAGTCATAAGTGTCCCTTTTCAGGGATGCCCCAGGAGCATGTGTCATCTGATTCTAAGTGACAAATGGAGATGGGTGAATCAAGTCCTGTAGCCCTGATTACAGAAATCTGTTCATTAAAAGCTTGAAACCTTAATTGTCTGTGATAACTGCCAGACAATATGCTGGATTATGCCATAATAAGTATATTCTAGTTTGGATTAGAGAAAGATTTTGATATCACAACAATTAAATGTGAAAGTAGATTAACAAACGTCACTGTGTTCAAACAAAACCACTGTAGAATCTTCAGTGGCCCTCTCAGTTGGTGACAGTGTGCTGGTAGAATCTTCAGTGGCCCTCTTAGTTGGTGACACAGTGTGCTGGTAGAATCTTCAGTGGCCCTCTCAGTCGGTGACACAGTGTGCCGGTAGAATCTTCAGTGGCCCCCTCAGTCGGTGACACAGTGTGCTGGTAGAATCTTCAGTGGCCCTCTCAGTCGGTGACACAGTGTGCTGGTAGAATCTTCAGTGGCCCTCTCAGTCAGTGACACAGTGTGCTGGTAGAATCTTCAGTGGCCCTCTCAGTTGGTGACACAGTATGTTGGGCTTTATTTTGTTCCAAAAGCATTTCTCTGTTGCCAGTTTAGTCTTAGTTTCCTCTCTTCTCCTTGGCTTACTACTGTGTTACTAAAGTAAGGAAACAGACTTCTTGCATGCAGTAAAAACATTAAAAGTTATAGTTACTGCAAGAGGCTAATCAACTTTAAATTAGAAATTGAAATTCATCACTTTAACAGAGACAGTTGCAAAGGAAAACATCAAGATATACCACCGTTTTTATTATTCATCATGACAGGAAGTGTGGTTTTTGAGTATGAGCAACATTTTACGGGAAGTGGTTTATTGCAAGGAGTATCTGTATTCAATAAAGTGATTTTGAAGGTAAAGTATGCCCATGTACTTCATATCACTTGTCTACACTGACAAATTAAATACCATCCAAAGTACAGTTTGCTTACAATATGTGGTCACAGTTTAGAAAATTACTAGCAATTCTAGCCACAGCATTATTAATGCTAGATTACCAGGAATGTCTGACTGGGTAGGAGCCCATTTTCAGCATAGGCCTGGGGAGAAAAGCTCCAAAGTATTCCAAAACATTTTAAGAAGAATAATTTTGCAGTCTTTAAAAATAATTTAAAAAAATCCAGTTTAAATAATTATACCAAACTAGACATAATGTGAAAACATTGGTTAAGAATACATACATGTTATATGACAATGATTTAATAGTTAGAGCAATGTTGGCCAGTTTATAGAGAAATTAAAGGTAAGGTATTATAATAGAAACATGAATTGCAAAAAAGTAAAAGAAAAGTGACCTTATGGTATACTCAGAGAGAAGGCCAGCGGGGAGAGAAATTGATAGAAGTAAGGAAGTGAATGAAGAAGGGAGAGTAAAGAGATTTAAGGTATGAATAAGTATTTGCTCACGTTTAGGGATATAGTATATCCCGGTGCTGAACAAGAACAGAGACAGTTTTTGGCTAGGTAGCCTTTGAGAATGGTTTTGAAGTATGGAAGGGAGGGTATTGACCTGATGGATAGAGATAAGGAGTTCCAGGCTTTAGCAACATACAAGTACAGGCAATGCACAGCACATTTGATAGGTTAGACAGGAGTTTTTGGTCATTGGATTGTAATGACCAGCTGGGAACATAGTGGTGTAAAATGTTTAGTGCTGGACAAGCAGATAGATGCTGGATAATTTTATAGGTGGTAAGAAGCTGTTTGTGTGTTAGTTGATGAGGTAGTTCTAGCCAGTTTAGCCTTTTTAGTGCTATATAGTGGTGGGTTCTAAAAGAGGTTTTTGCTGCAAATTTAGCAACTTTGTTATAGGAATGGTCAAGTTTTAATTTCTGTGATGCCTGAAGGTTAGTGGGGGCACCATAAAGAAGTGTGGGGAGAAGATAAGTAGAGGCAAGTGTAGCTTTAGTGGCATCAGTGGGAAAGTGAACATGAATTGTTTAACTTTTGGCACTAATAATAATAAAAATGATAATGAGGGCGCCATGCATACTGTGACATTGACATCATGTTCTCTCTTCCTAAAAATTCATAAAACTGTTTTTTTTTTTTTTTGTCTTAACAGACAGAAAACATTTATTGTGATGGAGTTTTATTGAATTGGTACTCCTGTTTATTTATTTATTTATTTGTCTTTATTGACCAGGGTAGGTGGGCTGATCCTGGGACCTATTCCAGAGATGAACCTGGTATCAGCATGGTTGCAACACAGGCCCCAACATTCAATAATCTCTCCCTTTGATTCAATAAAGCCTACACAAAGTGTATATTAATTTTAGTTTTCCTACTGATTTTCTTGCAGCTTTAAATACTGGGGGGAGTTACCACAAAGTGTAGACTACACATACACTTAGTATAATCTTTTGGAGTGACTAGAAAGCACAAAAAATGTCATAGGGATGTTCCTGAATACAGATTGTGTACTCTTATTGTACACTTAATGTAGGTGTTATTGAATCTGACCATCTGTGTAGTCTTTGTGCAGAACATACACAGAGTTTCCATGTGTGCGCAGCAGTGCACACTGCATATTAGTGAGGTGCAGTGAACCTAAGCTAGGTTTGTTGGCTGGCAACAGTGTTGCCAGTCAAGAAATCATGTCAGTGAATGCGGATATAAATTTTGTGTAAAACAGAGCACCCACAGTCCACAGATTTGCTTATAATGCCTCAATGACCACCAGGGTTTCACAGATAGCTGTGAATCTTAGTGCAACATAATGTGTGTTTAACCAGAAAGAGGGGCATATTTGTCATAGATGTTGCATAGACTTGTAGTAGAATGAAACTCAAACATACCTGTCATCTTCTCCATATAGCCTAGTACCATTGAAACCACTTCTGAAAGAAAGGAGACTAAGTGTCAAAAAATAGAATCATCTAACTAAGTAATAATACTTTCCCTCCATTGGCCATGTTAATATATAGCTATGGACATTTGTTTTACATCTCAAATGTGAAATTTATTCTCAAATGTGGAATGAATGAGTCAGTTTTGCCCTGGAAAAATGGCATCCATCATAGGTGAGAAGTTGCCATGTAAATATGTAGCTATGGACATTGGTTTTACATCTTAAATGTGAAATGTTTGCAGAAGCAAGAAGTAAACTACATTAACGCATTAACTACTAATCAATTAATTAAATCTCCCTGAAGGAATTGATCTGTTTATGAAAGGCAATGTGAAGCTGTGTGTATAGCGATAGTATAAACATCATTTCCTCGGAGAAGTGTATGTGTTAACCAAGAGCTTAATAACAAACGAAAATCTCTGTGAAGAAATTGCTATCAAGAGCAATGAGAGGTATTGGTCATTTAAATATGTAACTTTTACTTTGCATCCTAAATGTGAAACATTATTACCAGGTGTGTAATGAAAGAGTTAGTTTTGTCCGGAAAAACGGCATTTATCATGGGGGGAGAAGTTGTCGCAAATATAACTCTTTTACATTGAGATAATGATAAATACTGGAAGTAAATTATGTCAATACATCAACTAATATTTTTTTTTGAAGAAATTGCTCTTCATATATGAAGTGAGAAGTTATGTCTATAGCATATATTGAAAATTAACAGCAAGTGATGGTCTCTGAGAAGAAATTGCTTGAATAGCAATGAGAAGATCGGATTACAGACACATAATGTATTTAAAACAATCGACTTCCATTGGTCAGAATATAAGCTGTATTGGTGAATGACTCCTGTTGGTTATTAAAGCAAATCTCTCATGCTCATTGGCTAGAAAATAAATAGCTGAAATAATATCACTTCTAACACTTCCGTGAGGATGCGATAACATTATAAGCATATTAACTGGATGACAACTTGGTCAAAATGTATCAAGAGTGCACTATAAGTCTACGAATGAATCATTCTGTAGCTAGCACTGTTAGCTTGCCATTTTCTCAGAGCTATTTGATGCATCTTAAAATCATATGAGGCTCATGTAAATATAATGCTTAAGCACTAGATGAAAGTTTTCATTAAGACCATTTGTAAAGATAATGTGAAGTTGGCCTTAAACAACAGAGGTAAGGCAATTTTTATAATTGCAAAGTATACGAAGGGTAAATGAACCCCTATTGGACAGAATGGAAACTTTTCTGCTTTTTCTGGGACTTCATTGGCTGGTTGACCAGCAGTTGGATACATGTTTTTAATGTCTCGATGATAGCGACCTATACTTTTATCATAAAGATTTTGTCGTTTCCCAAACACCACGCTAAAGGCCTATATAAAGACAATTCATGTCTCAATTCAATGAGAATTAAGCCATTCTTTTGGGAGAATTAAGAAACTAATTTTTTGGAAGATAGCGCTCTGAGAAATATCAACCAATAATCAAAATCTCCATGAGAAAATGGCTGTCAAAAGGTGTGTTTTTAGTGATAATATAAACATCATGTCTTCGGAGAAGTCTGAGTAATTTTATAGTTTAATAATAACTGAACAACTCTATGAAGAAATTGCTATGAAGAGCAATGAGAGGCTGGGTTCACAAAGACATAATGTATTCATAATAATTGTTTCCCATTGGTTAGAATGAAATCTCAACTTTCCATGGGAGTTTATTGGATAGTGAAAGAAAGTCATGCAAATTATGATACTGTGTTCCGTCTGTGAATGGTTTCTATTGGTTGTAAATGAGAATCTCCTATACCCATTGGCCAGAAAATGAGTAGCAAAAACCATGTCATTTTAAATCATATTGTGAGTTAATTATCATTGTGAAAGAAACAGTACAAACTGTAAGTGCATTTTTTGGATACAACCTAATTAAAAATGTATCAAAAATACAGCATAAGTTTACGAATGAATTATAACCCTGCAGATGGCATTATGAGCTTGACGTTTTCTTGGAGATATATGATTATTAGCAGTTTATGTAAGCACAAAAGTGAAGCATCATATAATGTTCTTTGATAAGGAAAGTTGCATTTGTAAAGACAATGTGAAACTGGCCTTAAACAGTGGATATCAAGTGATTTTCCGACCATAAAGTATGCAAAAGGTAGATGAATTCCTATTGGATGGAATGAAATTCTCCCGCTTTTCCTGGGATTCCATTGGCTGATTTACCTGTAGGCAGAGATAAGTCTTAATGTCTCGATGAAAGTGAGTTAAATTATATTATATTACAAAGGTTCTGCTGTACTTTAAATATCATGTTAAAGAGCCCAAACAAGGGAAATGTAATCATGCATGTAGAGATGGTTTGGTGTATGTGTTGCATATCCTAATAACTCAGAGATGTGCAAGAAATCCAATGGGTGCTGTAAAAATTCATGATTGAATGCTATTTGGTCTCAGTGAAGATCTTGTTTTGGCTTGGATGGTAACAAGGGGCTCGGAAAGCTTAAGCCTACTATTGGCTAAATGATTTGGACTGAGTACATTCTTTTCTATTGGAGAAAAATATGTAGGAAGAGACTAAAGAGATTAATTGATTGGCCAAAAAGTCAATTTCCTTATGTTTACAAAGACTGATTGGTCTGCTTCAGTAAGTTGGCGAACTATGACTATTTGCATTTATTCTAAATGTGTCATCTGATTCAAATGTTGGGATTGTGATTGAATTTTTGTACTTTTAAAAATAGGATGCTCAGGACTAGTTAATCAGGATCTAAAGAAGGCATATTGCTGAAAGCGCTTGTCCTGGTTCTGAGTGAATAAGTTGATTTTATTCATTAACATTTTACATTTATTTTAGTGTGGTGGAACATTCCTTGTCTTCTCAACATTACCTTCTCTGAGCAAGACATGAGGACAAAGGCATACATGATGAGTGGACAGAGGCCAAAAAAATAAGGACTTAGATTTTTAATACTGCACTTCCAAACTTAGACAATTGAAAGAATAAATAGGCGATACATTAGCATGAACTTTCTGAAGAGCATGAAGTTTGAAATGTCTGTCATCAGTTTCTGACTCCACTGCACAGTGACATGTCAATGATTTGCCAGAAAACAATCATGTCATGAGGAACAGATCACAAATCTGAGACAAAATCTGGACATTCTGTACAAATCTGGACATTTGAGAGGTATGCACTCAAAGGTATGTAATATTGAGTGACATTAGTCCACAGATCATCCCAGTGATATGGCAGAAAGACACATTTGTAAAGGAAAACATCTGGACATCCTGGGAATATCTGGACAGTTGAGAGGTATGAATGTGAAGTATATGGTCCAAACACAGGACAGTGTACCTACAGTGCAGAGTATTATGATACCCCATTCCTGGCATTCTGTATTGAAACTGTGTTAATGATTTCTAACAGAACATGGACTGCCATGTAAAATGATCACTCAGGGGAAGTGTGTGTATTGAATAGAGACCCACAGATAAATTGTAGGAATGAACACAGAGACGTAGGAAAGGTGAAACTCCCTCATATACACCAGAGGAGGGCAGGTCAAATGAAGATGGTTGTAGCAGCAACACCAACCACATATCTATATGGTAAGTGCAGACTGTACAGTGAAATTGTGTTGTCTGTCACTATCACACAAGGTAGAAAATTCCTGATGAATCAGACTGCTTGTTTGTGAAAGTACTTTTTTTTCTTTTCTACAATGAAAATAAATGAGTTACACGATATTTCACCGGTTTTACATGCAGTCTCATGGTTTTGGTACAGCTTCTGTTTCCTCTTTTTTACTGTCACACAAGGTGACATAACAATGGAGAAGATGTATGTGTGAGATAAGCATCCTTACATGAATAATGCAGAGGACAGCTGTCAGGGCTCTGACATACAATTGGGGTAGGGTGCATACTGTGAAGCTGTGTAGACTGATATGACTGAAGGTGTGTGCATTTTCAAAAGAGGTCTCCAACAAGCTGACCAGAGGTAAAGAATTATGTAAAACATAAGAACCATAAGTAATCCCATGTCTCTGACATAACATATGCAATGTGGAGTGATGAGATGAGTCTATACACACACACACACACACACACACACACACACATACACATACATACACACTTGAACAGCTATTATGATACATCCACACTCTGTGGGTAACCTTGCCCACTGTCCTGGTCCTGTAATATCTGCAGGAGGTCTTAGGATGGTATACCTGTATGCCACAGTATGGGCAATACAGGCTAGTTGCCTTGTGTGCATGACATATATATATATATATATATATATATATATATATATATATATATATATATATATATATATATGGCCCAATCCACACTGTCACTAATGATATACATGTCATTAATGTTGTCAAACACCTATGTATGTAGTGATGTACTGTGAGCATAAGCAGAACAGGTAGCACACATGCATCTGGTGTAACAACTTCATTTTTGTTCCGCACCATCAGACAGTCATGTATATTCCACAGAAAGAATACCTAGGTCTGGCCAATAGGCTGTGTGACAGCACACTGTGACAAAGGTGGTACACTTCAGTTTCACATCACTGGAAGATGTGTAGGGAGGTACATGATGAAGGGTGCATTGCACACAGTTATTGGTGTGATGATGGTTGGAACCCTGAAGGTATTATGGCCTCTGATATGCGTGCTCTTTACATACCCAGTACCTGTTACATTCAAGGGTGTAGTCAGCACTCTGACCACATGCTGGTGGATGTACACTTACCATCTACCCCAGGACACAGGTCACATACCTATTGGTCTGACTATAGGGTGCGATATCCACATTATATTTGGGTGGTGTGTTTTTCCTAATTCAACAAATCCTCCATGTTTCTTGTCAATATAGGTGTTGTCATGGCTGTGGCAGCGGATTTTGTTATGTGTTGATACTGTCTATATTATGCTACTATCAAAGTTGGAGTCACTGATTGCCCACAATCTGTGGTCCTTCAGGCACCTGTTTGGACACAACATATGTATGTCATCTGTGATGTCCATCACTTAACTAATGGACAGGAAAGGGCCTAGCAGACACCCCTGATGTACCGACCTGATCACTGGACCTGACATAAAGGTCACATCACACATTTCAACATAGTGAGATGCCATGTATGTTTTACATTGGTTTACCCATTTGGTGATATAGTTGTTTGTGGCCACATAAGACAGTGTTGATTGAATACCTCAGTGTGGATTTGTTAAATGCCTTGACCTGGTCAAGTTCCACAAGATGATACTGTTGTCATCCTGCATGCCCTTGATTACCTCTTTGAGGACATCTATCAGATATAACGAACTTGATGTAGCATTAACAATTCACACAGGCTTGTTGCACTAACATAGACTACTACTAGTCAAGAAGAGTCAGGATGTCTCTATATATACATGCATGAGGTGCTGTCCCCTAACTCAGGTGGATGCATGTTGATGTACACCCTTGTATGGGAATATAGGCCATGTGGGGAGGGTATGTTGAACTGTGTATTTATCAGTATCAGGAAGGTGTATGTGCCGAGTCATGTCCTAGGTGATCTGTGTTGTCACAGCTCATTGATTCCGTGTGATAGGCCGGGATGAAGATTAGACAGTGCATACTGCCTCTCTTGATCTGGGCTAGGGTTTTGTCACAACCCCCCATGCAGGTATCATTGGAAAAACATCCAAGCTGGGGATTAATTCTTATGTCAGTTGATGTGTAACCAATTGGCTCACTGACAGAACACATCATGTGAATGGTAGTAAATCAACATGTACCAGTATAGCTGTCACCACTGGCAAACCCCTGGGATCTGTGGTTGACCCTTCACAGTTTGAACTCTATTTCTCGACAGTTCAGGTAAAGTATATGGCTTTTGGCTTACCAAGTTTGCTGATTCTTGTATATTGTTTGCAATCATTGAGTCTACCAATGGCGATAACATGTGCTAACATAGACAACTGAATGGTGACAAAGGCATGTGGTCTACAAATAAATGTAAAAGTGTGTGCTTGTAATGTCCATCTGAAAAGTGGAATTCCATGTTAATCACAGCATTGACAAAAATTCTGCTATGCAGAATCCCACTGATGCAAGCACTGGGAATACATGGCGATACCACTCTAAACATTGACCCCCCCAAATGTCCACACTGGTATTGAGGGCCTATGTTGTGCACATAGGTCATGCCATCATATTGAGATCTTAGGATTGTATGACAGCATTGTAGTCAAACCTCATCATAACCATAATAGAGTATAATGCTCTCTGTTTCATGTAGCTCACCAGACACATATAGCAGCTGGAGAGACCACAGGACTTTCTCAGCAAGATAACACAGGGCCTACAAAAACCATACCATGATATATGTGGATAGATTTAAAGCCATGTCACTGTAATCTTTATTGTATGGGATGAAGTGACTTCTGTCTGGCCTCCAGGCCAGCCTCTGACCCTCCCCTAGGGGGGAGAGTACTACATATCTAAAAATCAGATATAGCTGATGACAGCCGTGTCTGCTGAGGAGAATATAACAGTGTCCCACATGCTGGTGTAAAATACTTTCTGTAATGGCAAGTAACAGCACACACACTTGACTGCAGTGAGATTAGAACCCCTACCTTTCTAAATACATAGACTACAGAACACAGTATTTTACACAAGCACCATATCTCAAGGATGACTTGGAGTTTCTCAGACAACACTTTATAGCTGATGACATCAGCAGTGTCTGTTGAGAATATAACAGTGTCCCACATGCTGGTGTAAAATCCAGTCTGTCAGGCAACAGCTCACACACACAGAGTTGACTGCAGTATGAATAGAACCCCTACCTATTTAAGTACATAGACTACAGTACTTTATGCAAGCACCACATAACAAGCCTGACTCTTACGCGGCTGCAGGTCAACATATAGTGGATGACATCAACAGTACATGTTGGAGAGAAGTTGAGAAGCCTGCATGAAATGGATCTGTAGGCATGTGCAAGAATCAAAATACTGTCAATTCATGGGATTTGAGCAGTAACACCAGGATGCACACCTCTGCTCTTCTGGCTAGACACACACAGTAGACTACATTAAGAACAGAACCCCTACCTATCTAAGTACACAGACTACAGAACTCAGTACTTTACACAAGCGCCACAGCACAAGTCTGAATTTTATATGGCTGTAGGTCAACTTATAGTGGATGACATCAGCAGTGCATAAGAAGAAAAGTTGGCAGGTCTGCATGAAATAGATCTGTAGGCATGTGCAAGAATCTGTCAGTACATGGGATTGGAGTGGTAACCACAGGATGCACACTTATTCTCTTCTGGTTTGGCACGCACACACACACACACACACACACACACACACACACACACACAGTTGACTGCAGTGAGAACATAACCTCTACCTATCTAAATACACAGACTACAGAACCTAGTACTTTACACAAGTGCCACGGCACAAATCTGACTTTTACATGGCTGCAGGTCAACGTATAGTAGATGACATCAGCAGTGCATTTTGGAGAAGAAGGTGGGAGGTCTGCATGAAATGGATGTGTAGGCATGTGCAAGCATCAAAATACTGTCAATCCATGGGACTGGAGCGGTAACTGCAGGATACACACGTCTGCTTTTCTGGACAGACACAGATACATATACACATGCCCAGTTGACTGTAGTGCAAACAGAACCCCTACCTAAGTACACAGACTACAGAACACGGTACATTAGACAAGTGCCACAGCGCAACTCTGACTTTTGTAACACTGCAGGTGAACGTATAGTAGATGACATCAACAGGCCATGTGGGGGACCTGCATAGGCTCATAGCTTCATATGCACATAGGAGGTTACTAGCCTAATTGGCCCTACAGTGTTTAGAAGCCAAGCTGTGTAAAAACACAAGTATCCTTATTGAGTATAGTTGGATGTTAATTGTTAGCAGAGCAATTTTGTGAGCAGCACTAACTGGCTCTGTCCATGAGGGACATAGGTGCCACCCCAGAGGTGGCTTTACAGTCACCCAATTAGTAGTCAAGGTTGGGCTTGAACAGGTTCATTGAGGGGCACTGATTCACATGCAGTGGGAGCCTATCACATCGGAGTGTGAGTCACTAGAGGGTATATCTGTCTCCCCAGCATGTTCTGTTTATGTCACAGGCTAGGTTGAGAGCCCTTGGCCAAGTTATTTTTGTCCCATTTGATTTGCAGATGTGCAGCTTTTCTAGTAGGGCAGGGTCTGAGACTGCTCTGCAGGGCAGGCATAGGTCACCTCTCAGCAGACTGCAAGATACTGAGTACACTGACAAGTCTTTTAGTCTTTCCATGTATGTCATGTTTGGAGACCCTGCAGTCTCCCAGGCACAGCCCTGTATTTTCTCCAATTGCTGCAGGTGTCTGGTGAGGTACAGACAGAAGGGAGCATTATACTCAATTAGTGGTCTGATAGAGTACAGCAGATGTATGGCCACCTGGTCTTAGATATGATGTCAATATGTATGATGTTCACAATGCAGAATGTGTGTGTCACCAGGGTTCCTATTATATAATCGAAGATGCAATCCTTCAAATGCATCTTGATCGAACTTGAAAGCACGAAAGAGCAAAATAGCGACAGGGCATATAAGCGATTTATTTCCCAGGGAAAGAAATCGCTTGGCCGCCTCCATTACTTTGCCATTTTCCTCACTGTAGTGCTATCTCAGAGTTGGTATATTTAAGTAGGGGGTGTGGGGGGGGGCACAGGGAGTGAAGCCCCCCACTTTATGTAATGTTTTGAAGTTTTTTTTTTTCTTTGTGGAGCAGACATATTTTTTTTCTCTTGGAAAAAAAATCGCTGTTCCAAGTGTTCGAGATCGTAAGCTTTCACTTACATGGGGTCGATAAATCAGCATTCACTTTTTTAAGCATTTGCTGATTTAATATAGACCCTGTCACCACTATGGACACAGTAATGAGAGTGTAAATTGCTATCAACATGTTTTCCCAGTCTCACAACACTGTGTTTGAGCTCAGAGAGGTGCAATGTATATCATAATTAGCAGGGATACTGCATTACCAAAGAGGGCAATGAGCCATTGTATACTCTAAGGTTCAGTTTGTGAGTTTGGCACCAATCATTTTTGTGCGGTAGCCCCTTCCATAATATGTTACATCATTGGGGGAGACTATATCAGTGCATCCAGTTACCAGTCATCTGCAAACTTGGTAAATCACAAGCCATATAACATTGCCTGTACTTTAGAGAAGTAGTTTGCAAACAGTTGAGGGCCCAGCACAGATTATTGTGGTATTCTAAAGGTAATTGGCTACTGGTGGAGGTAGACTCTCCAACTCTGAGTGTGTGTTATGTCAGTGAAAGAGCTGCCTGACCCTGTACTACTGCATGACTTAATTACCACATGGAAGATCTTCACTATGATAGTGTCAAAGGTCTTGAATAAGTCAACATAGGTGCTATGTCCTGTTATCCCTCATCCAGGTCTATGAGGTTAGTATCCAAGAAGTCCACAAGGTTCAATAAGCAAGATCTACTCTTGACAAAAGCAAAATGGGTTAGGGTCAAGTGTGGTGAAGGTCACCCACGTCCCTATGGATATGGTCCATGCTAATTCCTTCCTTAGCCTTGCAAATAAGTGTTTTTAGGCATATGGGTCAATAGTTGTAGTTCTTCATGTTACCAGATTGATGTGCATTGCATTGCATAGCACACAACGTCCGATATTACATTTTGTACTGTGGTTGATATATGTGTGGAGAAAGTATTGAGACACCAGGGTTGCAGTGCTTGGGGGGTGGCAACAGATAGATGTATTGTAAATATGTGGCATATTTAGATAGGGCCCTCAGTTTGTAACGTTTACACATGTACTTTCATGTCATACACAGGAAATGGACAGTAAACAGTAGTAATCCAGCATAACGTAAACATTTCCATAGTGCAGCAAGCAGCGGGTTTTCCCATTTGTTATCAAAATGCATATACATGTGAGATACATGTTTGCACGTAGGTTAGCAGTGTGCAAATGCGAGCCACATTGCTAAAGCCTAATAGTTAATATTGAGTCTATGAAATATACCAGCTGCTTAACTGACTCTGTGGCAGAGCCTGTTAATGCATTGATACATTCCTTTTTTGTCCCAGATGGTACTGGGTTCGAATAAAGATATACTTTAAAATACTTTTCATTATCGACTGATGCAATAACATGAATTGTTAATATGAGATATGTTGCTATGTGTTGGCATAGTGCAGTGGGGTTAAACTGCATTGCGAAGAGGTAAGCGCAGCATTTTGCTGTCACTCACCATTGCTGTGCATTGGTGCAGGATGTGCACCTCCACGCAAATATGGAACCCAAAAAGTGGAGGTATCCATTGCTTTTTCTGTCACTTGTGTGCATTGTATGTGATTCTATTTTTGGCCAGATTAAAGATGTTAAAATGAGGAAGATAGGAAAGTGGTGAAATGGGGACCGATCAGGGGAAAGAACAAAGTCTGACAGTTAATACTGAGTCTCTGGAATACACCTGCTACTTATCTGACTCTGTGGCAGCATGTGTTAATGCAGTGATACATTCCTTTTTGGGGCCAGATGTTACTGGACAGCAAACACAAACCAAAAACTATACAATAACACCAAGGCTCCAAGGCAAAAAATAACTCCAAATAATTTATGAAAATCCACCAACAGTAAGCACTTTCGTCAGATAATACGACCTTCCTTAGACCAAGTGAATAAAATACATTGTCCCCACCTAGTATATTTATACCTGCTAATCATAGCAATTAAACAATTAATGACAGTAATTAAAGTAATATTGCATTCTATAAAATGTGTTGTGCCAATACAAACAATATAACAAAATATATAAAAAACATAGAAGCGATATTACAAATATTCATCTCGCATACGCTTTAATTTTTAAAACACTACTTATGCTAATAATATCATTAAGTCCAGGCCAAGATGAAGCATTCAAGAATAACTGCCACCACAATTCCCTCTGCTCCAAAATAATTGGTCAAGGACCACCCCTAGGATGTTTTTGTACTTGTTCCAAAATAGAAAACACAAATGCATGGTTGTGATACATATCCAAATGTGTGACTAGGGCATTTATAATTTTATGCTTACTTATGTCATAAGAATGTTCATAAATATGCTGTTTTAATTTTCTCTCTGTCTTCCCTATATAGAAACTGCGGCATTCTTTGCAAAGTGCCACATAAAATATCCCTTCCATATGACAATTATAGGAACCTTTGATCTTAATAACTTTATCTCTGACCTTAACCTTATGTCCCTGTAGGACCATGCAACATTGATCGCAAGCCCCACATTTTGACATTTTTCCTTTGTCTTGCCTTTAATTTCTCATAAACCAAATCCCAGTTTTTTATTACTAATGTTGACCACTGACCTACTATCCATACTATAAGTCATGACATACAATGGTCCATCCATATTAGTATTAGGATGTTCTATTACACTTACCATTGACTCATTGGCAACCATTCCATTGTTCTTATCTGGATCTTCACCCACCCTATTATCATAACTAAAGACTAAATTACTATTCATATTATCTAATAATGGTCTAAAATAACCCAATCATCTTTTGAATGACACCTCTTCAATCATTGAATCTATTAACCCACATGGATAGCCCTTTTTAAGGAACATATCCTTTAGTTTGGTACATTCATCCAGAAAATCACTCCATTCAGATACCATACAAGCAGCCCTTACCAATTGCCCTTTAACTATGGGGACCAATCAGGGGGAAGAACAAAGTCTGACACTTAGTATTGAGTCTCTGGAATATACCTGCTACTTGTCTGACTTTGTGGCAGCATGTGTTAATGCAGTGATACATTCCTTTTTGGGGCCAGATGGTACTGGGTTTGAATACAGCTGTATGTAATACTTTTAACTACTTTCGCATTACAGCTGCTTTGCATTGGTGTGTGATGTGTACCATTGAGCAATAATGTATTAAAAAAAAAAATGGGGAAGATAGGACAGTAATAAAATGGGGACCAAGAAATGGGAAGAATAAAGGGAAAGCAGGGTATGAATGTGCAGAAGGGAGCTATGGAAACAACTATAACTATCCATTTCTTTAATAGTGTAAAGTGAACATATGTACAAAATTTTAACTGAATTTAGACTGTAACCTCCAGAGAGAGGGGTGACCACAACACAATCATGTTGTATACCCAATTGGACTGAATCAAGTATGTCAAGAAGACGTGTGTGAAATGGAAAGCTATGTATGGGACATTTTTTTTTTTTTTTGGGACCGGTGCACATTTTTTTTTGAGGGAGAGAGGAATGTTGAGGAAGGGTCATAGGTATGTCTGGGTCAGGTAAGTTGGGTAGGTAAGGAAGCAACTGCAGACAAGTCAAGACAGGAGACAGGGACAGTGATGGACACAGTAGGTTGGGGACACCATGATTGGGGTGAGGGTGGGGACATCCAGAACCCATGGTTATCAAGCTGGGCGACAGTGAGAATCCAGTCCTCACCCACTGGACTGACATCACTGTCACCTCACTCCTCTACTGGCTGAAGTACTTAACGTCTCATTCTCCTCCTCCTACTGCATAAACTGAGAATGAGCAACCTCTCCAGCCAGCATAGGCATGCACCAACAATGCGGCGCACAATCTTATGCACCATCCCTGGCACCTCAGTGCAGGTGATAAAATTATCATCTCCACTACTGCTCCTGGAGGGTACCACATGGCCTCTGGGGCAAGACTACCTGAGGGGCAGGTAGTAGAGGGACAGCAGAGGTGGTGCTGCCAGGCTGGCTCCCAGATGTGGTGGGTAATGGTGCTGGAGCCTGTGGATGGGGAGACAGGCAGATCCTATGGGGCAGGCATACTCCCCTGCACTGTGGAGAATTTAGTGACGTGGTACAAATGGAAGACATGGACACATTTTGATGACACATAATAAAATGCAAACAAATAAATAAATGAGATAAGATATAAGATTAGTACCTTCATATGTGACATACAATGCATTAATACAATTATTTGACTCTATTATCTTAACATTTACTTTTAAGACTACCACCTCCTAACAGAGAACTTTTACTTTTAAGACTACCAGCTTCTAACAGATGCACACTATACTACAGATTGCAGTAAGTACTACCTGACATGTGCATATATTACACACATGCGTATTCCAATTATACAAATGACAGTTTACAGCAGGGCATGTGTGCTACTGGTATAGATCTTTTACTTTAAACCTTTAAGTTACACATAATTGAAGAATTAACAGTATTGTATAGTTGGGAAGTGTGGTCTTTGAACCCACAATCTCCGACTAAAGTCTAGTATTGTACTCTTGGTTTGTGTGACAGACTAATGCATGCATACTTGCTTTTACAGTTGAGATATGCATGCTCAATTTGATACAACTCTATAAAATACCAAAAAATCTGTCTTTAATTTTTAATGTTATAATAACACTCCTCTTCTGCTGCATACTCTCCTATGCTTTCAACGTCCTCGCCAATCTAGCCCCATGGGTTCTTACATTGACCTCCTAGTCCATTGCAGCTGTGGAAAAAAGGACCGAGCAGAATACCATTATGAATACCAGCCTTACCTATATTCAGCTTTTAATTCTTACAAGTACTCTCTGTAGTTGATACTTACACAGCTGTGGGGTGTCTGCAGTCTGAAATTTCGTGATCCAGGCATAGAGAGCATCCTTCTTCCTCCGCCGTAGGTTATTATAGTAATGTCTACATTGGTCACCAGTGTGCAGGATACTGGTGGCACTGGTTACAGCCCGGGCCAAATTATCACAAACTTACAACTTATACTGAAAGCCAGAATAGTCCCCCTGCAGATGTCTAGCACTGTGATGTTTAACTACAAGTCAAATAAAAATATTGGACTCCTGGACACCCCATCTCTGTGCTTTAAATCTGACACCTTCTCTAGGAATGCTTGCCATGTCTACCATGGATCAAAAGCTATGAAGATTGATGGTTTCCTGCCAATTATAGTTATTTTGCTTACTGGGAGTGCTCGCACTGTTTGAAAATGTTGCGCTCTGCTTACCATCACAGAAGTCCAGTGCTCGGCAGTACGCACCTCTGAGCACCATGTTTGCACAAAGGTAAATGATGGCCAGTGGTAGCAAGCAAAGCAAATTCAAGGTTTTTGGATGTTCAGGCATTTGTGATAATACATAAATGACACAATACTAGTGCCTCAGCTCTCATACATATAATTTGTATCAGCTACGCCATGTCAAGTGCTATAAGTGAAAGTAACTATAATGGGAAGTGGAACAACAGTAAAAGCATATGGAAAATGGTGTATTCAAACCCAGGATCATGTGTATGGCAGTCCTACACTTAGACCTGTCACCACAAGAAGGCTGAGAAAGCACTCCTGTGTTGCAGTTCATTGCTATAAATTGCAATGTCACAACAGTAAAACAAAGATTGCACACCCTATACTAGAACCCAAGACCATCTGTACTCCAGTCCTACATTTAACACCTACTGCCACAGAACTAGTTACATGACATTCTCTGTTTTAATAATCATTCTTAAGGTCTGACTGCTAACAGCAGCGCAACATCACTTATCCAGGTTTACGTAATGCCCTATAGTATTACTTGAATACATTCAGTTTCTGTTTTTGGCTATCTGGGTCCTGTCTGGCCAGTTGTCCAGTTTGCGCAGTGCTGCCTTTCACACAAACGAGATAAGCACAGACAAACATGACATTTATTTTTCGCCGGTTGCTGTGTTTGCTCTATGCAGCGCATCATGCAAACACTGGTCAATAATTAAAAAAAATGAAAGAAAAGGGAGAGGTAGTTAAAATGAGAAAAGCAGCCTGTGACATACACACTAGAAAATGTTTGTACACATGAGATATTACTACATAGATGTGGATTTGAACTCTCTTTCCAATGCACCTTCAGAACACAGGATGGGTGCCTTATCCCACAAACAGCTTTGCAGCAAGGAACTTAACTCAATATGCACATAACCAATCAAACCATACAAGTATTATTTGTAAATTTAGTAGTTTTGGATGTAGTGCACCTAGTGATCACACAACCTGTCATGATTATTGCTTGCAAATGTATAGCTCTGTCTCTAAGCATTAGAGCAGCCTATCTGTCACAAGAGGAGTGCTTTCCAGCTCTGAAATTAACCGTATTGGCCGTTTTGGGGCTGATTTCAATCCCTTTCAACTTCCTGAGTTAAAAATCTGTGTTTTCACAGGTTTGCACTTGTTTTAGCTCGGCGGATCCTGTTTGGGCAATCATGCTGACAACTACAGCAGCATAAACGATAAGGAGAGACTTTTTGCTGATTTAAGTACCTTTTTTGGCTTTCTCTTAATTGTTTTTGCATATCGCACTTGAAAAAGCCATTTTACTGTGGTTCTGTTGTATTTCTGCTGCATTTTACTGTTAATTGTTTTACTGTGTGTGAACTTGATTTATCTGCTTAAAAGTTAAAATTTAAACTGCATTTAGTACTGTAGGCATCACACTCAGGTGTGATGGCCTTATCTGTGCATTTCCACTGTTTAAATTGCTTTTTTCTGCTTAATTTCTTAAAACAAAAAAATACTATCTGTTCTGCTTGTTTTCTGCCCTTTCCTATACTACAATATTCCAGATCCCAGATCTGCTGGTTCAGGACTTTAGTCTGTGTTTCTGAGTGGTTCACACACCTTGTTGTGGTAGTGGGAGGTCTTCCTACTTATCAGCGAGAGTGGTAAGCATTAGAGCAGCCTATCTGTCGCAGGAGGAGTGGTTTCCAGCTCTGAAATTACCCTTATTGGCCATTTTGGGCTGATTTCAATCTCTTTCAACTTTCTGAGTTAAAAACCCGTGTTTGAGTGGGTTTGCACTTGTTTTAGCTCGGCGGATCATGTTTGGGCATACTGCAGACTACTACAGCACCAGAAACGAGAAGGAGAGACTTTTTGCTGATCTAAGTAACCTTTTTTGGCTTTCTCTTAACTGTTTTTGCTTATTGCACTTTAAAAAAGCCGTTTTTACTGTGGTTCTGTTGTATTTATGTTCATAGGTTCATACTAGGCTATCTGCCCTAGGGCATTTATAAGCCTAGCCAGAATGTGTTTGGCTTTCGCCACCCATTTTAAATTTATTTTGCTATGCCCTTTTTCGAGGTTAGTATACTGTGCCTCTGTCTAACAGTGACACAGAAGTGATACCCGGGGTAAACCTACGATCTCCCATCCACTCATCAAGATTCCTCTTGAAGAGAGTCAATGAGGGACTCTGCCTAACCTGGACTGGGATTTTATTCCAGAGTGAAGGGAGCCTCTGGGTTATGAATCTGTCCCTCCAGCATGTCCTATTTATTTCAGTGCTGAGGTTCAAGTCTCGAGCGTAGCTCGATGGGATTTGGATTTTCTGAGGTGCAGCATGTCCATTAATTCCAGGTTGGACATGGCTTTATACGTCAGGCACAGATCGCCTCTGAACAGGCGGTATGCCACTGAGTAGAGCTGGAGGAGTTGTTTCCAGTTCTGAAATTAACCTTATTGGCCGTTTTGGGCTGATTTCTATATCTTTCAACTTTCTGAGTTAAAAACCTGTGTTTGCGTGAGTTTGTGCATCGCGCAGTACAACTTAGCTAGGGTTAAACTACTCCTGGCACCATAAAGTCTGTTCTTCAGTTTTTCCCTTAGAACTATCCAGATTTTTAATTTTAGCACTTGAATCTGCTTCTTCCTCATTACCTAGTGGGTAACAGTTTTTACTTATCTTCCTTACTTACTTAGAGGAAAACAAGCTCTAGTACTTACTTCCCTCACTTGTTTAGAGAAAAATAGTGATTCCCCAGGCATGTCCAAGGGGCAGCTCCTGGTGTTCTCTTACCCAGGCATGTCCAAGGGGCAGCTCCCGGTGTTCTCTTACCCAGGCATGTCCAAGGGGCAGCTCCCGGTGTTCTCTTACCCAGGCATGTCCAAGGGGCAGCTCCCGGTGTTCTCTTACCCAGGCATGTACAAGGGGCAGCTCCCGGTGTTCTCTTACCCAGGCATGTCCAAGGGGCAGCTTCCCGGTGTTCTCTTACCCAGGCATGTCCAAGGGGCAGCTCCCGGTGTTCTCTTACCCAGGCATGTCCAAGGGACAGCTCCCGGTGTTCTCTTACCCAGGCATGTCCAAGGGACAGCTCCCAGTGTTCTCTTACCCAGGCATGTCCAAGGGACAGCTCCCAGTGTTCTCTTACCCAAGCATGTCCAAGGGACAGCTCCCGGTGTTCTCTTACCCAGGCATGTCCAAGGGGCAGCTCCCGGTGTTCTCTTACCCAGGCATGTCCAAGGGGCAGCTCCCAGTGTTCTCTTACCCAGGCATGTCCAAGGGGCAGCTCCTGGTGTTTTCTCTTGTCTACCTGATGAATCTGGGCATCTTGGGGAATTGTAACAATTACCTCATGTACACTGACAACCCACACTTCCTACCACCCAACACTACTACATGTAAGAGATGCATTTATCAAGCTAAACTGGAGGCAAAGCTCTCTCAAATCAAGACTGAACTTGTCAGTCAAGAGGAGATAGTAAACACTTGCAGCATATCACACTCATCACATAGTCCCACTAAACCTACACTACCAAAACCCACACATAGATACACAAAAACATTCACAGAGGCGCTCAGTAATAATCTGTGCAAGCAACAGAGACCTCCAAAACAGGAATGCAAGCAACCTCCAGCCCTCAACACAACCCAAACGACACACAACCCACACTCAGTGTGCCACTCAACCACAACTCATAAAGCAAAACAATGTACCCAACACATTAGCCATAAGTGACTGTATAGTCAGGCACACTGATGTTCCACTCACCAGACTAGACAAGGAGAAGGTTACTCTTTGCTGCCTGTCGGGTGTAAGGATCTGCCACATAACACACACACTCAGGTCACTCCACAACAAGTACAAATATGACTCCGTCATTGTCCCTGTTGGTGTGAACAACCTGAGACGTACCTCCCTGAGCTACATGAAAAAAGAAGTGGAAGAGCTCTCCGCTCTTGTAATCCAGGCAGGTATGACCCTAGCCCTGAGTAGTCTCTTAGCTTTACCCAGAATGATACTGCACTACAAGGACAAAATGATTGGCTAAGCTTCTGGTGTCATTCTAAGGGGATCCAGTATCTGTCTGACTGGGACAACATGGTCGAGAGGCCATGATACTTTGCCAGAGACAACCTGCACTTGTCACTCCAGGAATTCCAGATATTGGCTAAGGCTCTTGCTGCCCCCATAGGGCCTTTTTTAAGCAAGGTTCAAATGACAAATCCACCACCGTAACATGTACAGGCAAGCAAAAACTGAGAGTAATGCTACTCAGCACTATAAGTCTAAACCTCAAAATGCACTCACTCGAGGCACTCCATAAAATGGAGAACATCGATATCTGTGCAGTGACTGAAACCTGGTTCAACAATCCAGAGACCACCCCTACATTACCAGGCTATAACTCATACCATACCTTTCAGTCATCTAACCTGGACCAGAACACCAAAGGCGGAAGTGTGTCCATATTCATTAAGGATATCCACACCTCCAGGCTAGTTGCCCAACATAATGCATCCGAAATTATCCAAGTGCAACTAACTCTGGGCAAAACTGCAATCCAAATTGTAGCTTGCTACAGATCCCCCACCATGCCCCAGGATTCCCACTCCTCTCTTCTTCATATACTAGAAAATATTAGGGTTCAACCAAACACCCTAATAATGGGCAATTTCAACTACCCAACCATTAACTGGGAAAACTACTCCTGTACCAACACCTTCGCCCAACGCTTTCCAGAATTCATAAACTCCAATGCCCTGGATCAACTTATCCACACCCCCACCAGGGGCAACAATATCCTAGACCTAGTCATTACCAACATGAGTGACCGATGTTCCACACCTGAAGTCAACTCTTAATTCGTCAGATCCAACCATACGCTAATCACCTTAGATATCCACATCCCGCCCTAACCCCCCCCCCCCCATTAAAGGAAACCACTGCAAAAAAATTCTCCAAAGCCAACTTCATGCTTCTTAATCAGAAGTGGCTAACTTCACAACACCCATGCAGATGGACAATACAGATATGACTGCCAAATCCTACACAAAAATGCACTCTATAAGCACTTACATGAGTGCATGGATCGTGCTATCCCTAACAGAACCTAGATGCTATCCTCCAAAAAAGGAAGCTAATCTGGTGTCCCTTGCTATAAACAAACTCTACAACAGAAAGAAGAAACTGTTGCAGAAGAGAGTATAATCCCATGAGTGGAAGAGCTCCCTGGTTAGCCTCTGCAAGAAGCTGAGATCCCTCATAAAATCCTCCAAAGCTAGCTATGAAAACAAGATTGCCACTGTTTCTAAGGACAACCACAAATCATTCTATAGCTATGTCAATAATCTCAATGGCAGCACCCAGATCTGCTCTGAGTTGCAGCACAATGGCATGAAAATTACAGAACCGATATCCTGGCTGATAGGTTCAGTGCTAACTTTACCTCCCTCTCACCCCCTAAAAGGCCCATATCTATACTGGAAGACTGCAAAGCCCCCCTGCACTCACAACTGTACAGGGAAAAATGTACTCTCCAAAGCCAAGAACACAGCCTCCATAACAACATCCTAGGCTGCATTCTACACAAACTTCAGAATGAACTGGCCCCCCACCTAAGCACTATGTTCAATCATAACCTCACATCAGGCTTTGTACCCACTGAAATGGTGCACAGTAACAGTTATACCACTCCACAAAGGGGGAGCCACCACGGACCCTGGGAACTATTGCCCTATTAGCCTGACAAGCCTGGTCCACAAGGCCATGGAATGTATCATCATGGAACTCATAAACAAAGACATTGGTAACCTCCAAACTCTGACCCCCACCCAGTTTGGGTTTGTGAAAGGAAGATCATGCCTCCTGAACCTTATAGACTTCTTTGAAACAAGTCACCAAAGCCGTAGTTGAGGGTAAGGCAGTTCACACAGCCTATCTTGACCTCGCCAAGGCTTTTGACACCATCCCCCATTCTGGAATTATAGATAAATTCACTAAACTGGGTATAAATTGATACGTCACAAGGTGGGTTGCCAACTGGCTCACTGACAGAGCCCACACTGTAAAAGTGGCAGACTCTAAATCTGACTTTAGACCAGTGACAAGTGGAGGACCACAGGGTTCAGTCCTGGGTCCTGTCCTGTTTGCTATCTACTTCTCTGAAGTAAGGGCTAACACAGTGGGCTTCTGGCTGATGAAGTTCACAGATGACTGCAAATTAGGTGCCACAGTCGAGTCCCCAAATGACGTGGACATTCAAGGGCCTCACTGAGACTGATGCCTGGTGTCAGAGCCATGGCCTCAAGCTCAGTGCCAAAAAGTGCATTGTCATCCCCTTTGGTAAAAACTCTGTACCCATGAACTACAACATAGGTGGCAGTCCACTTAACGCTGAAGGTGTGATAAGAGACCTTGGTACATATAAAATCTTGGAAAAGTCCTAAATAGTCATACTACTACTGCTCTATACTTAATGGTAGTAGCAAAAGCCAAGAATTATTTACTGGACCTTAATTCTGTTTTTACTCTACTTAAGGGGTTGAATACATATGGAATACAACACCAATCATGCTACTAGTATATACTTAATAATGGTATATACTTAATAATGTTATTGATGGTAGTGACAGCTAGGGGATCTATCACCTAGATCTTAGCCAATAATTGTCTAGATTTTATATGTCTATATTTTAAAATATGTAAATGGAATTCAGTATTTATTTATTTATTTATTTACTTATTTATTTTATTATTTTTCACATGGTCATATTATCAGTTTTATATTGCTATGTAATTTCATGAATTTAGGAGGGAGACATACAACTACCTTTTCCAATTTTAATTCTATCAATATATTATATTAAATTGGGGGAATTTGGAAGGGAGGGCAATATTCACAGCTAGGGTATTTATTCATGCATTTTAACTATTATGTGCTAAACATATTGTGTTGATGCATTGTGTGTATGTATTTGTCCTTATTTGTCAATTAGCCATTAAGCTGTTGAAACCAATTAGCTAATTAGGATGGGGTGAGGAAAAAGTATTTAAGTGAAATTTGTGTTGCACACTGTTATCTGAGGAAGTCTAGTCACTGACTAGATGAAAAGCGGTTTATCTTATTGTGCATTCTACTTTATTTTTATTTTATTAAAGTTCTGTGGTGTTGTCTCGATTCCCGGCTTTGTTTTGGTTTTGTGTTCACTTGTTTGTCGTACCTACTATTTAATAATGAACACATATAAGTCACAACTCTGCTGTCACATTTTAAGATCACTTCAGTATGAATCTCCCACCTCTTACTTATTTACAGTACCAATTAGTGCGATACAAGGATATGCCACTCATTCATATTATTACACAATATACTCTCCAGGTTAGAGATGTACATTGTAAAAACAGCAGTTGACAAGGTTGTAGATCAGGGCTGACTCTGTCTGATGCAAGCAGTATACAGCCAATGCATGTCGAGGTAAAGACTGTGCGAGTTGCCTGGCATCAGTGTTACTATATGTACGTATATGATTAGGAGGAAGGTTTTAGGCCCCTAGGTAGTGAGTGTGCTATGCATTGTCTCTTAGCCAATGCAAGGGCATACTGAGCATGCCTACGTCTGCCTACACCCACAGCAGCTGGTGATACCTCCTCTGACTCCTCATCTGGCTGTGGTGACCTTGGCATTGCTGGTGGGATGTGTGCCCCTTCCTCTTACTGATCCTGCTGAAGCTGTTTCCTCAGGATTATGTTGTGTAGCATGGCATATACTGTGAATATTTTGGTACATGTCCATGGATTGTACTGCAGGGCTCCCCCAGATGTATCTAGGCATAGGAACCATGACTTCAGCAGCCCAAACATATGCTCTATGATATTTCTGGTTTGAGCATATGCTTCATCATGGCATTCTTCTGTGGGTGGGTGTGCATTTCTGATGGGTGTCATCAGCCATGGTTCCATTTCATAGCCTGCATCCCCCAGTAGATAACTCTGTGGGATATCCCCCCTATCAAACATTTGGTACAGTTGGGAGGTGCATGAGATATGTGAGGCATGGTAACTGCCAGGGTTGCCAGCAGGCACATTCAGGGTGATTCCTCTGGCTTTACATACAATGAAAGTTGATATTGGTAGTCCTTTCTATTAATGTAGAGCCTGCCCTGTTCCCCAGGTGGTGCCTTCATTTCTATATGTGCAATTTTTGGCACCCAGTACTTTATGGTAGTGTGCTACATGGTAGAACTCATGCATATTTCTGGCCCTCTCCTCAGAACTACGGGGAAAATATATGTGGTCACTGGCATGTGGGAGCATAGCATTCAGGAACTGGTGGAGGATCCTGGATGCTGATGCCTATGACACCCCCAGCATGTCCCGTGTTGGCCTCTGAAAGGTACCTGTAGATGAGATTCTAAGGGCTAAACATACCTTTGTCTCCACTGGGATGAGTTTCCCTTGGATGACTCTGACTCCGAGTCGAGGACAGCAGAGATTGCAGAGTTCCTGTAGTGTGACCCTATCTACCCTGTAGCGCTCTACAATTTCCACATCATGTAGGTTGTGAAAAGTCAAATGGGGCCTGAAACCTCTTCTCCTTCTAGGCCTAGGCCTATTGGCAGCAGCATTGGCTTCAGCCTGCAGCACATACAAATGAATTAAAGCAGCAGCAACCCCTAGCATTCTGTCCGTGTAGACTCCTTTCTGTGACTATATTTCAAACATTTTGGAATTGGCAGGGAAAACCAGCACAGAGTCTACACAAATGTTTTATAGCTTGTTGAATAGCTCTGCCGTGTTAGGTTGGTTAATTATGCATGCATATAATACAGGTGCTTATGCTGTAATTAGCATGCCTCAGTGTTTACTTTGCTTACACTGGGGTGCACGCCTCTACATGGAGCTTACTGAATCTAAAACTTTCCACTCCCGTGTGCTCATCCCGTCGTGACATGCACATGGTGAAAAATGACCATGTAGGCTTTATTGAATCCTGAGGAGTGTGTTTGTGTGTCCTTTTTACCATGCTTCTCAAAAATGGAATAGAAGTAATTTGTGCTCACAGCCACAGCACTCGTACTTCTAGAACCTTTGAAGAAAAGGTTTACATAATCACCTGTGTTTACAGAAACACTAGAACTATTGAAGAAGTATTGCTTAAATCACATGGTTAAAAGTAATTTAAAAAAAAACAGGAGCAGTGTGGTAAAACCATAGTAAGTTAGTAGCATACCTTTTAGAGAAAAAGACTGTAGTAGAATTGTCATTGTAACTATTGAAAGGGATTAAATATTGCATGCCCATACTAAGTTATTTTTTATTCTTTGGGCGAAAGAAAGTGTTCATCATAGATTTATTAATGAGCATACATGACTATAGTTACTATTGTGGAAATCCTGTTTAACCTGCAGGTAATATGGAATTAAACAGTTTATAAAAAACCTGCCTGCCCTGGCTGTCCGTGTGTGTGTGTGTGTGTGTGTGTGTGTGTGTGTGTGTGTGTGTGTGTGTATATATATATATATATATATATATATATATATATATATATATATATATATATATACACACACGTGTGTGTGTATACACGTGTGTGTGCACTTGTGTGCATGCCTGCGTGTGTGTGTGTGTATGAAGAAGGGAATTGTAATGCTGTTCTGCATTAAGATCTTGTGTGTCAGTTTTGCAGAAGTACTGTAAATTGCATGCCTTTTTTCATTTCAGAAAATTGTCGTTCACTCATAAGTGCTGTAAATCATTGACCCAAGGGAGTAAGTAGATAGACAAGACCAGTACATAAATGGCATGTCTCATAGTTTCATAATGTCCGCTACATACAGCAACTGTGTGTAAGTCATATCTACTGAATGATTCATGCTGTCTGACATCTGAATCAAATCAGACCTATGGAAATATGACTACTTGACATGAAGTAAGGATGTTTGCTGAGCAACTCTTGTATTATCTGTTCAGGAAGTTGTGTTTTAGGGTTGTGACTGTAAATAAGGCAGCACTTAATATATGCTTTATAACTAAAAGTTAAACCTGCCTGCCTGCCCCAATTTAGAATATCTTACCCTCATTCAGACAGCAAACAATTCACGTCTGAAACTGATATGAAACCAAGAATATCACTGCATCACAGGAAATTCACCAGCCACTGTGCCACAAGATGCTGTTATGGCGTCACTAAAAGTTATTTGTCTAAAGTTGTGAAACACAATTCACTGTATCAAGATATTGTTATGACTTCAGTAAAAGTCAGGGTTCTGTACCTCTCTTTTGTAACCCATTTGACAGTTATAGATTAGGTACCGACTTATCCTAATACAAAGCCTGCTCTTTACCTGCACCTCCATCCCCCACCCCCACATTTGCAATTAATGTTCTTGGCTTCCTTCTGTCCACAGACATTAGACAACAGACAGAAAGAAGCAAGAGGAACCTCAACTTATTTTTACTACAATGTGACATCTGTGCCAGACCCCACCCATACTCTCACCACTTGTCATAACATATTGCAGGTCTGTGACTCAGCAAGAGAAAACTTCATTTGTATAACCTTCCGCTGCAGACTGCTTCGTTACAGAGGAAAGTACTAACTTTAAAATTATAACCATAGATTTCAGCATGTGATCACATTATACCACTGTCACTCATTTCATCTGCATGATTATTATTTGTCAAATAATCAGACTGTCTTGTTTTCTGAGTTACAAGGCAGAAAGGAAAACAACATTCTAGTAACTTTAAGAATTCACCCTCAATATTATCACAGTCGTGACTGGTATAACTACGGATTGTCTACAAAAGTAATTCAAAGCCTAGAGTCATTAGTTTCAAGGGCAAGTCAGATAAATCCTAGAGGAAGAATTCCCTAATATTTTAGTATCTTGAGACACTACAAGTCATGAAGAAGCAGTTAATATTCTAGATGGAGTGTCCATTATACTGCTTTGAGTACAGTCTGCACCTCATGGCTCCACACCAATACTAATTTATTAATGAGGATAAAGGTCACTATACATCCATTAGTGTTTTGTGATTCAAATGGGTTCATATGTGTTAAAGCAGACAAAAACAGCCACCTAGCAGTATCAGTGCAAGCCATGGTGGTGTATTTTGGAACTGTAGCAGATTGTGTTGGAATCTTTAGGATGACCACTGCTTTTTGAGAGGCCTTAATCCCAGCTGACCCTCACTCAGCACTTCCTTTGGACAGATCAAGAAGATAATCCTACCAGCCATGTCATCCTAAGGACTACTACAGAGTTAGTAATCTTGCGCATGAACTCACGTCTAGAAACATAACACATTGCACAATGTCACACAGAGATTGGCTTCAGTTTCATTACTTTTGTAAAACCAAAATGCAGAAAAGGCTAAAAATGCTATCTTAATCCTGTTATGTCAGAGTTTTGAGAAGAATCTTAAGAATCTACTCAGGCAGCATCTTACTTTGATTTGTGTTTTTGTTTCCTCTGAGATTATTGTAAGGTTCTTGTTCTTTGTTACATCTTTACTCAAATATATTTTATTTATTTTTCATTTGTTAACCGGGGGTGTCTGACTGAGCCGAAAAGGCCCTTTTTCACCAGAGGCCTGGGGAGAAAAGCTCCACATAGAAAAATTACAGATACATTTAGATATTTAGACATGATCAATATACACACAAATTACAATAGACATGTTTTTACAGTGGTATGCAGCACATCAACAGTTACAGTGGGAGAAGAAACAAGAAAACAATTTAAAAATAAAGGTAGTAGATGTGTGATGTACAGCTGAAATTTGGAACATAGGTAGAATACATACATAGTACATGGGTACAGTACATACATTGTACATTAGCCAGTGTTTGTGAGTAAGAGTGAAAACTGTTACCAAGTACTCTAGGCTTAGTATATGTACCTTATCTGCTTTCACTACCCTGGGGAGCAGTCATTGCACTGCCAATTTTGCTTGAGATGTTGCCTAATGAGGTTTTTAAAGGAGGCTATGGCCCATGTGTTTTGTATGCTAGTGGGGAGAGAGTTCCATTTTTTAGCCAATAAACTACTATATGCGTCTCCAAAACTATTGTAGCTGTTGGTGGCTTCTAGTAGTAGTTTGCTTAATGATCTAAGAGGCCTTTTGGCTGAGTGATGTTGTACTAGGTTTTTGAGGGCAGGACAGTACATAAATGGCATGTCTCATAGTTTTATAAATAATGTCCGCTGCATACAGCAACTGTGTGTAAATCATATCTACTGAATGATTCATGCTGATGTCTGACAAGAATGACAGAGGCAGAGCTGATTGTAGGTTAGTATGTTGGGCAGTTCAAGTGAGTGGAGCTGTCTCAAAGCAGAATATATTCAGTGGGAACATGTTTACCATAAGAAACAATATACAATAAGGTAGTGATATAACATGGAAAGATTCAGTTACACTGGTGACAAAATTTGAAAAGATTTTGTAAGGGCTATCAGATACTAGATCATGTAAAAGTAATTAGTTGGTGCATCTATTTACATTAAAATAGAAAGACCAGAATGTCGATTTCAGAATAATGGAGTTGCATCTTCTAAAACACTAAATGTCAGTTTCCCAGAAAAAAAAAATCACAATTTAATCAATACTGCTAAAATGGCAATTACTGGAAAGTGTCTTTGATAAGCAGTAAAGATTTCTGGGATATGCAGATCCTATAATGCTAGACAGACTCCAGAAATATTGTTTAAGCAGTATTCTTCCCTTTTTCAGTTATCTACTTCCTTGTGAATTAAGTAACTTACTAAGCATGAAGGAAGGGTTCCACATTTACACCTAAGGGCTTGAATAGGGAATGTATATGGAAAGCCCTTTTGTAATTTAATGATTTTATTGGATAATTATTTTATTACTATTAATTGATCTGATTATTTAATGGTGTATTTTTTGTGTCTGTTAACTCCCAGAAGGTGTTTAGCCGAGGGGCTAGAGTGGTGTACTGTGTATTGTGTTCCTACTGACAATAAATTTTATTATTTTTGGTGTAGTTCGCTTTGTCACTGGTTTTGTCATATTTTAACTTTGCAGCTGGTTTGTGGAAGAGTTCCACATTTGCCTGCAGGTTCCTTCCATCCATTTCCATATGTTAGATATAGAGGAACATTGATAATACATATGGTTCTCATATACCTGTTATATACTATACCTGAGCTAACCTGTGAGGTATTATTATGGAATTCTGACATTAGTCAGTGCTGCCGTTTTGAGCAGTTTTTCCATCCCTTTCAACATACTGGTTTAAAAGCCTGCGTTTGCGCTTGTTTTCTCCCTTTCCTGTAATTAGTCTAGTCTTGATACAAATGTGTTGTATCCAGGACAGTTTGTATGCTTCTGAGCTCCCCAAGTCTTTCTGTGTTGGAGTGAAGCCTTCTAGCTTATCAGTGGGAGTGGTAAGCACTAGGTAGCCTATCTAGCACAAGAGGAGTGGTTTCTGGTGCAGAAATTGTAGTTTATTGCCCGTTTGGGCAGTTTTTCCATCTCTTGTGACTTTCTGGTTTAAAAGCCCACATTTGCATGGGTTTACACTTTTTTAAGCTCCGCCTAGCAGTGCTGAGCTGAAGTAAACTATTACTAGTGCCAGAAAGTCTTCTCTTCAGTTTTCCAATGAATCTTGCTAGTTCTTTCTCTCTTGCACTTCAAATAGTTTAATCGCTTTGCACTTCATCAGGTTTTTGTAGCAATTATTGTAGCACACCTAAGTGCCATCAGCACTAGTTTTCTTCATGGAAATAGCTCCAGTACTTAGTAGTTATGACCACCCCTCCTGGCATGATTAAAGGGCAGTTCCCTGTGCTTTCTCCTATTAACCTGGTGCACTTGGAGATTCTGAGGCAGTGTAGTAACTGCCTCATGTACACAGACAACCTTCTCCTCTTACCTCCCAACACTCAGACTTGTGAGAGATGCACTTATATCACCAAATTGGAAGCATTCTCCAGCCAAGACCGGACTAGCTGGTCAAGAGGAGAAGGTCGACACATAGCCCTCCAGAACACCCACCATCACATCTCTCACATAAAACCATAAACCACACGCCCACCTTCACAGAGGCTCTCAATAGACATTTACCCAAACAGCAGAGACCTCCAAGATAGAAATGCACTTGACCACCACAACACAGCACAAACAGCTCACCTCCACAGTGTGCCCCTCAACCTAAGCCCCAAAGGCTAAACACCTTGCCCAGTACACTAAACATAGATGACTCAATAGTGCGGCACACAGATGTCCCACTCACTAGGTTGAATAAGGAGAAGGTAACAGTCAGCTGTCTATCAGGTGCCAGAATTTGACACATAACATTCTCACTCAGGTCACACCACAACAAGTACAAGTATGACTCTTTCAGCGTCCATATGGCTGTGAATGACCTGAGAGACACCTCTCTGGACTACATGAAAAGAGATATAGCGGAGCTCTCGGATTATGTGGCTTAGGCAGGTATGACCCTAGCCCTGAGCAGTATCCTACCATCACCCAGAATGATACCGCAATACAAACAAAAAATGATTGACTTCAATAATTGGCTAAGTCTCTGGTGTCATTCTAAGGGGATCCAGTATCTGTCTGCTTGGGATGACATGATTGACAGACCACGATGCTTTGCCAGAGATGGCCTGCATCTGTCACGCCTGGGTTTCCGGGTACTGGCTAAGGCTGTTGTCACCCCTATAGTGCCTATTTTAGACGGTGTTCCAAAGACCAAATTACCACCATAACAGCTATAAATTAATGCATTCTGAGAGTAATGCTGCTTAATGCTAGAAGTCTAAATCTCAAGATGCACTCGCTCGAAGCACTCCTCAAAATGGAGAACATCGACATTTGTGCTGTAGAGAGACCTGGTTTAAAGCGGCAGAAATCACCCCTGCACTATCAGACTATAACTCATTCCACACCTTTCAGCCCTGAAACATGGACCGTAGCTCCAAAGGTGGTGGTGTCTTCATATTTATAAAGGATATGCACACCTCCAGACTAGTAGTCCAGCATAACGCATCTGAGATACTTCAGGTACAACTAACATTGGGTAAGATGGCAATCTAGGTCATAGCCTGCTATAGGTCCACAACCATGCCCCTAGACTCTCACTCCATGTTCCTAAGCATCCTGGAATCTATCAAGGTCCAACCCAACACTCTCATGAAAGACTTCAACTACCCACTCCATCAACTGGGAGAATTACTCCAGCACCAATACACTGGCCTAACACTTTCTGGAATTCATCAGTTCCAATGTCCTGGACCAGCACATTCTGACCCACACTAGAGGAAGCAACATCCTTGACCTGGTTATTACAAACATGGGCGACCATTGCTCTACACCAGTAGTGAATCTCTCCCTGGTCACATCTGAGCATAAACTAATCACCATGGAAATCCACATCTCACCCACACCACCCGCAAAGGTAACCACCTTGAAAAACTTCTTCAAAGCTGACTTTGAGCTCCTAAAAACAGAGGTAGATAATTTCACTGCAGCCATTCCAATGGAACATAGCTGCATGACTGTCGAATCATGCACCAATGCACTGTACGAACATGTACATAAATGCACGGAACTAGATGGAAGTGGTACATATTGACTATAGATCCTACCACAGTTGACATTGTTGGAGAAGTACTAAGTTTCATATATAAGAATAATTTAAATCTAAAACAACTTTTATATAGAGATGTGAGGCAGCGCATTCAGCAAGACAAGAGCCTAAGCTTTTGCACTTTTCCTTGCAGATGTTGCAATATGTCTAGAGCAATAAATGCAACACAGCCCTTTTGTCACCCTATTTTGGATTTTAAATTTTTTCCTAGATTTCATACCACCTGTGGTAGTAGCAACTTAGTATATCTTAATAAATCTCCACAGTTCCAATTGTAAATGTAATAAATCCAATACGCAGTTCGAATGACAATAAAACACTCAATATTTATTAAAACAAAAAACAACCGGTAAGCATTTTCGTTCACAAACAATTTCTTCAGACCTGTTGTTTTTTGTTTTAATAAATATTGAGTGTTTTATTGCCATTCAAACTGCATATTGGATTTATTAAACTTAGTATATCTTGCCAATTGTAATTGTTCTGAATGTTTCTATGTGGGCAAAACATCTAGAAGGTTGAGAGACAGGATTTATAACCGTCTTTATGATATTAAGGATTTTAACATACAGAATGCTTTGGCCAAGCACATTGTTGAATTTAGCACACATAGTTTTAGTTTTAAGGTGCTGCAACTGGTATTTAATAATCCAAGAGGGGTAATGTTAATAATTATCTTGAATCTGTTGAATTAAAGTGGATTTTTAGGTTACGTGCATATATTTATCCAGGTCTGAATAGCTATGTAAGTATTAAGCCTGCCTTAGAGGCACAGCCCTTTAAGTGAGTTCTTGTAGTGGTTTTGTAACTACTTAATTGATGTGCTCATGCTTTCAATCCTAATTTGATGCTAATTGATTTTAATTAGCATTTAGCTTTGTTATTTAAACTGAGTGCTTGACTTTGTATTTTGAGATCTGATGAAGCATGGTCACTCCACGTGAAAGCGCATATCTTTTTGGTTTTATTCTTGGAATAAACTGGATTTTATAGCTTTGGTGGTCCTACCTTGTTTATTTTGTTCCAAAAAGAAGGTTCTACATAAGCAGTAGTGAAAGCTTAACCTTTCCCAGACTTTGAAATCAATGCTCTATTTATTTGTTTAAAGGTGAGACATATAAACATTAATTTATACCACCATAACAAAACAAATATAGATTAATGTCATACAGCATAAAGCATACATTTTCTAAATATATTGTGAAGTCTCATGAAGAAGTTTATACGATAAGACTAACAAAACCAAATTAACTGTAAGGATTATGTATTAACTAAAAATAAATGCAATTTGGAAATCCAAAAAGAGTAAAATGCTAATATAGGATGGAGACAAAGCATGGAAAGAATAGTATAAATATAAAACACCACAAAATCTTAAAAACTTCAGAATGCTTCACAGTCATACTAAAAAGCAAATGAAGTCAAAAACTATAATAACTTTCATAATAATAATAATAAAGGCAACCCTAAAAAATTCTGGACAGCCATTAAAGAAACCTTGCATCCCCCTTGCTGCTCAGACCCATGGCATCATGTGCTTCTCCATTAGCCTCCACCTATAACTGAAGTTTATCCATATAAGTGCTTAATTTGCGGGCACTACCGGAATATCATAAACCAGACCATTAAGAGTTGCAGCCGAGAAGACTTTCTATTAATGAACTCGTTTATCCCTCCATCTATAACCAAAGTAGGCTCATTCAGATAATATCTTAATTTGCGGTCACTACCGGAATATCTTAAACTGGACCATTAAGAGTTGCACTATCAAAGCACTAGTTTAGACCTCCACCTATAACTGAAGTAGGGTCAGCCACATAGCTTAATTTGCAGTCACTACCAAAATATCTTAAACAGGGCTATTAAGAATTGTGGCTGAGATGACTTTCTATCAACAAACTAGTTTATTCTTCTACCTATAACCAAAGTAGAGTTATCCAAATAGCAGCTTAATTTGTGGCAACTGTCGGAAAAACTGGACCATTAAGAGCGGAGGCTGAGAAGACTTTCTATCAACAAACTAGTGTAGGTCATCCTCAGAAGTAATTGTGAAAAGTAAATCATTTTCTGCTTTTTTTACATTGGAGAGCACGTTCACAAGGGACAGCAGCAGGGAATCCCCATTATCCACAGAGTGCAAAAAATAGCTCCTACCATCAGTATACATTCTTACCCTAATGTACTGGCCCTTTCTCCTCAACTATTATTTCTCAAACAATAAATACATAAAAGCAATTGGTTAACCTACACCAGTCATATCATTTGCTTCTATTTCATAAGTTCCGGTTAACCTACACCAGTCATATCATTTGCTTCTATTTCATAAGTTCCAGTAACAGGAAATTGGCATTACTTGTAATAAACTGCTGTAGCAACACATTTACCAAAATATCAGCCTAAATAGCTGAAAACAGCACAAACTAACCAACCTTTCAGGTCAGTGTTACTGATAGTGCTTCATCCTTTTTTTGCACACCACAGACAGGGAATCAGACACAACTGTAAAAACTACACATGCACCAATACACTGGCCCAACGCTTCCTGGAATTCATCAGTTCTAATGCCCTGGACCAGCTCATTCTTACCCCCACTGGAGGAAGCAACATTCTTGGCCTGGTTATTACTAACATGGGCAACTGTTGCTCTACACCAGTAATCAATTCCTCCCTGGTAAGATTGACCACAAACTAATCACCATGGAAATCCGCATCTCACCCACACCCCCCCCCCCCCCAACAAAGGTTACCACCATGAAATACTTCTCCAAATCTGACTTTGGAATTCTGAAAATAGAGGTGGCTAATGTCACGGCACCCATGTCAATGGAAAATAGATGCATGACTGTCGAATTATACGTCAATGCACTGTACGAACACGTACATAAATGCATGGAGCTAGCCATACCCAACAGAACCAAGATGCTCTCCTGCAAAAAAAGGAAGCCAATATGGTGGTCCCCTGCCATTAACAAACTCTAGAACAGAAGAAAGAAACTGTTGCAGAAAAAGTTGAAACCCCAAGACAGGAAAAACTCCCTTATTTAGCCTTAACAAAAAGTTGAGATTCCTCATCAAAACCTCTAAAGCCAGCTATGAAGGCAGAATTGCGGCAGACACTAAAAACAACCACAAAGCCTTCTATAGTTATATCAAGAATCTCCACAGCAATACCCAGGTTTGCTCTGAGTTACTGCAACCTGTTACTTCCTATACTGAGCCAACAGATATTGCCAACATACTGGCTGACCGATTCAGTGCCAACTTTACCCCCCCCCCAAGGACCAGTCACAATACCGGAAAAATGCCAGGTACCCAGCATTACTGCAGCACAGATTAAAGCTGCATTGTCCAAGGCCAAGAATACAGCTTCAGTGGGACATGACAATATCCCTGGATGTGTTCTACATGAACTACAAAGTGAACTGGCACCACATCTGTCTGCCCTGTTCAGTCACAGCCTCACCTCAGGCTTTGTTCCTACCAAATTGCACAGTGCTACAGTCATCCCTCTCCATAAAGGGGGAGCGACTACAGACCCTGGGAATTATCACCCCGTTAGCCTGATGAGTCTGATATGTAAGGCTATGGAGTGCATCATCATCATCATAGTTCTAATTAACAAGGATATAGGGAATCTCCTAACTCTAGATCCCATGCAATTTGGTTTTGTGAAGGGCAGATCATGGCTGTTCAACCTGGTTGACTTCCTTGAGTCAGTCACCAAAGCTGTGGATGAGGGCAAGGCAAGTTCATACAGCCTACCTCAATCTGGCCAAGGCCTTTGATACCAATTCCCCACGCAGGAATTATTGATAAACTCACCCAACTAGGCATCAACCCCTTTGCAAATTGGCTCACAGCTAGAACCCACAGTGTGAAAGTAGTAGACTCCAAGTCAGACTGCAGATCAGTCACGAGTGGAGTCCCACAGGGATTGTTCCTAGGTCCTCTCCTGTTTGGCATCTACTTCTCAGAAGTCCAGGCCAACACGGAGGGACTCAGGCTGATCAAGTTCACAAATGACTGCAAGCTGGGAGCCATTATTAACTCCCCAAGTGATGTAGACATCCTACAGAAAGGCCTCACTGAGGCCAATGACTGGTGTTGGAACCATGGCCTTAACCTTAATGCCAAAAAAGTGTGTCATCATCCCCTTTGGTAAAAACTCAGTTCCCACTAATTACCACATCAATGTGAGCCTACTAAACACTGAAGGCATTATAAGAGATGTGGGGAAACAGGTTGACAGAAACCTCTCCTTCGACCACCACATTGCCACTGTGGTCAGAAAGTCCTTCTGTGTGGCACATCTCATTACCAAGAGTTTTGCATCCAGGAAGAAAGATGCGATCATCTCTCTCTACTCTTCCCTCATTGGGCCAGTCGTTGAGTATAATGCCCCATTTGGCATGTACCTCACTAGAAACATGCAACAGCTGGAAAGGCCACAAAAGTACCTCACGAAGAGGATCTTAGGCCTTAAACACATGTCCCACATGGATAGACTCAAAAAAACAATCTATTCTCTGTCTCATATCGTCTGCTAAGAGGCGATCTCTGCTTGACGTACAAAGCCATGTTGGACCCAGCTCTATTAAAAATGCTACATCTAAAGAAATCCCAATCCCTCCACAATACATGCTCTAGAAACCTCAACCTCATTACCACAATCAACAGAACATGCTGGAGGGACAGGTTCATAACCCAGAGATTGCTCATGCTCTGCAACAGACTTCCCATATATGTCAAGCAGAGCGCCTCACTAGCCGTCTTCAAGAGAAATCTTGATGAGTGGATGGGAAATAGAAAGTTCACCCCGGGATCACTCCAGTGGCTCTACTTGATAGAGGCACTGGGAACTAACGTCGAGTGGCACAATGCCAGGGCACTTCTATGGGCTAGCCTTGTAAAGGCTTCAGGGCCTAGTACACACCTATGAACCTATTAGCATTTGAGCATCCTTTACCTGAGTGTCGCCTCACCCCCAATATCTAACATCCAGTGAGAATTTACTTACGGTACCTGACTAGCAGTCACCATTTTTATCTTATCCCCTTGCTGCTCCAACCCACAGCATTGCGTGCTTCTCTGTTGAGAGTTACCATTGATACTATTTGGAATTGTAAACTCTGTCCAAAAAAATGTTAAACTTAGTGAACTACTTTAGAGATGGAATTCTGTTCATGTTTAATGTTGACGTCACTGAGGTAACTGCTGCCTAGTTAGAGTTTCCATTATATGAATAGCCTTTCCTATTTTTGCTGACTGAGAAAAACAGATATTGATTAGGCAATTTTGAATTGCCATTTACTTTATTGATGGAACTCTGTTAGCTTTTAATGTTGATATCCCAGATGCTGCCTACTTAGAACTTGCACTATCTGAAGAGTCTTTCCTGTTTTTGCTGTTTGTGTGTTTGAGAAAAACAGATATTAATTAGGCAATTTTGGATTGTGTTACAACTGTTTATGATGGGTAGCAGCCTTGCAACAGTTGGTACTGAACAGTGTGAACAGATATGTAAGAGGATTGTTACTATGTCCATTACCCTTACAGAAACAGCCTTAAAGTTACAGTACATGATATACAACCAAGAGATTTATCTGCACAAATACTCCTTCATTGGTAATGTGTCCCATTTCTTGCTAGAATTAATATGTACGGTGACAAACTAAAGAGGCCGTTCAATCAAGTGATTGACCCTGTTGGAATTTAAAGAAAGCTGTTCTGTTAACTGTATAGCCCTGTGTGAACTTATTCTAAGTCTAGTAAAACTGTATAAGCGTAGAATTTTCACCAATGAGTAATGTATGGAACTTAAGCTATAACTGGTGAAATACTTTTCTGTCATGTCATGTACAGAGCAGTTGAATCCTCTGTAAATTTATTTGCTTTCACTATTTTTTTCATTTCAGTTATTCCCCCACCTATAACCAAAGTATGGTCATCCATATAACAGCTTAATTTGCAGCCGCTACCAGAATATCTTAAACCAGACTATTAAGAGTTACAGCCAAGAAAACTTTCTATCAACAAACTAGTTAGGTCATCCTCAGATGTAATTGTGAAAAGTAAATCATTTTTCTGCTTTTTTTTACATTGGAGCACATGTTCATGAGGGACAGTATCAGAATCCCCATAACCTACACAGTGCAAAAGTAGCTCCTACCATTAGTCTACATTCTAACCCTAATGTACTGGCCCATTCTCCTCAACTATTATTTCTAAAACAATAAATACATAAAATCAATTGGCTAATCTACATCAGTCATATAATTTGCTTCTACTTTCATAAATTCCAGCAGCAATAAATTGGTATTACTTTTAATAAGTGGTTGTAGCAAAGTATTAACCAAAATATCAGAATAAATGACTGAAAACAGCAATAAAAACTGCAAAAACCTTCCCAGTCAGTGTTGCTAATAGTTTTTCATTCTTTTTTTTACATGCCACAGACAGGTCTACCCGCTCTGTGAGCCCTCACTGTGGTCAGGCTCACTCTGCTCCCCCACCCTAGCCTACCCCCATTTCCCAATCACCCTACTATGTCTAACTTTATTTTAAGCTAACCCCTCCCACAAACACCATTAACCATTTTCAAAGGTTATCAAACCACATGACATCATATGCAATTACCACACCCACATACATTCCAAGTACCTAGCATACACATCAACACAAGCTAATATATTCTAAGAACTTAAAACTAGCCATCCAATTATAACAAAATCCCCAGTATTACTAACAAACTTCCATCCCAAACACTATTACCCTTTATCATTTTACAGTACTACCATCTTAATGCTGTCAATAGTAGCCCACCTAACATCTTATCACATATACCTAAACAACCTACTAAACTCTCTCACTGATCCATTACCCCACCATCAACATACTAAACCCATCAGCATAGAAATATCACCATCAATATTCAAAGCTACATATATTGATCAAGCTACTAATACTATAGCTACACATCAAACTACTCCCCACATCTCCCTGAAATATATATAAAAAACTCCTAAACCAATTCTTCAAAACTGTCATACATATAGCATCTCAACTAATGTGTAATGGAGACATCCACACCAAACCTGGCCATAAAACAAATGTATTTATTTATTTACTTACTTACTTATTTTATTTATTTATTGTCATTTGTTAACTGGGTTGGTCCAACTGAGCCAAGGGTCCTTTTTCAGGGGAGACCCAAGGAGAAAAGCTCCAAATACAATTACAGTCAATCAAGAAAAAAAAAAATAAAACTACAATAAGTACATTGACAAGAACTATTACATACAACAAAATCAACTATAAAATACATTTGTACAATAGTTTAAAGAAATCGATCACAATAAAAGCAAGGATATATCATATACATAAGTATTTACAAGAACCAAAATATTGATGTACTAAAATAGGAGTGTTATTAAAAGAAAGAAAGAAAAGGGGAAAGAAAAAGAGGATAAAAAGAAAGAAAATAATTAGAGTAATCAAAAGTAGAATTAAGAAGAAAGCAATTAGATATCAGGTTGGAGTTTGGCATGGGCAGGACCAGGTCTTTTGTAGGTGGTGTTTGAGTTCTAGTTTGAATTGGAACTTATGGGGGATACTTCTGATCTTAAGTGGAAGGGAGTTCCAGGTGTGAACTACAGAGTATTTATATAGGGGCTTACCAATGTTTTTTGATCATTTCTGTATTTCCAGGAGATGTTTGTCAGACATACGAAGTTGAGCTTGAGGGTTATATTAAGATACAATATTAGAGATAGAAGGGCAGGAGGTGGGATTATAGAGAATTGAGTGAGTAATATGCAGTTGTGACAGAAGTAGTTGTTTAGGGAATTCAGGACATTGTAATGACTTAAGGGTGAGGCAGTGGTGGGATTTGTAGGGAAGATTAGAGGCAAATCTAGCTATTTTATAGTAAGTTTGCTCTAATTTGGAAAGAAGTGATGACTGAAGGTTGGTAATGACAGGAGCTGGATACAGAAGACAAGGTAATAGGAGAGACAGGGCAAGGGATGGTTTGGTGGATGGTGTAAGTAATTTATGATTACAGTACATACAGTACAGGAGACCAAGTTTCTGTTTCTTTTTATGCATTGATGGATATGTATGTCGAATTTTAGTTTGTCATCAATTGTGACTCCAAGTAATTTAGTATGGGGTTCTGGTCTGATAATGGTATTGTTAAGGGAGGTAATAGAGAAAGTGGATTTATATTGTGCCATTTATTTAGGAAGAAAAAGTAAAGGTTTAGTTTTTTAGGATTTAGTATTCATTGATTATCACTGAGCCAGGTTTCGATGAAAGCAAAGGTGTCTTGGGTGAGAGCAAGGAGTTCTGGAATGCTGGGGGCAGTGGTAATACGGGTGGAGAGATCGCCATATTGTAACAGTGTGGAGAGGTTGGTAGCAGAGGATAACCTATTAGTAAAAATATTGAACAAGAGATGACCCAGTATAGAGCCTTGGGGGACTCCGGTGTTGACAGGAAGAAATGGGGCGGTATCTATTTGCCAGCGTATGGATTATTTTCTATTAGCTAAGTAGCTAGAAAACCAATTTATAGAGGGGGTGGAGAGATGGAGGTCATAAAGTTTGGTTATCAGTTGAGTGAGAGACAGTATCAAATCCTTTGGAGAGGTCAAGGAATAAACAGGACACTAGTAGGTTGTGTCACGGGCTTCTGCTACTGTTTATGTGAAAGAGAGTAGTGCTAGTGATGTGCTGTGGTGGGGCCTAAAGCCATGTTGGGTGGGAGTAAGGAGGTTATTATCAAGCAGGTGTTTAAGCTGAGTGTGGACACACTATTCTACAATCTTGGAAAGGGGGGATAGTATAGCAGTGGGGTGATAGATGGATCAGGGGAGTTTCCTCCTTTGTGAAGAGGGACAGTATAGAAGGATTTCCATAATTCTGGGACAAGGGAGAGCAGGGCTTGAGTTTATTCAGTTGGGATTTGATGAAGGTAGAAGGAGAATGTGTTAGAGGATGGAGGACTGGGATGTAAAGGTAGAAAAGAGGCAGTAGTATAGATTTGAGTTGGTCTTTGGATTGTTTCCATAAAGTAATTATTTAAAAGAGCTTCAGTCTCTGGGGCAGTATTGAGAGGAAATGGGTTGGGATAGGAGGGTTTCCAGGGTGAAGGTTTTATTGACTGTAGACCAAATTTTTTTTTTTTTATGGGTCACTTTGTCTGGAGGCAAAGTTTTTTTTTTTTGTTTTGTCTTTTATGACTAGTTTGTTTGACACGTTTCTAAGTATAAGGGAGGAGTTTTATTTTTGACCCAAGTTTTCCAGACAGTATCCCTCTGATGCATGGTAAAGCGTGTTCACTTAGTTAACCAGGGGGGCATATATTGATTTTACTCTGATTTTTCTGGAAGGTGCCATGAAGTTTAATACATCTAGGAATAACTTACTGAAAGTAGTTACAGCATCACTGAGGGGGAGGTTGTTTAGGAAGGACCAATTTATGTTGGACAAAGTGGAGATGAACTTGTCTGGATTGAAATGAGTCAGATTGTGACATTCCCTGTAAAGGTGTTCTTTGGGTGAGTGTTGGGAATATCTATGGATGTAGATAGGGGAATGGTCACTGAGAGAGTTAGGGAGAGTACCAGGCTTATGGTAGAGACTAGGATCAGAAGTAAAGATCCAGTCTATTATGGATCCTGAGGTAGAGTTTTATTGATCCTGGTAAGGGAAGATATTAGTTGGTGGTAGCCATACAGACTGAGACTGTGAGTAGGAGATGAGGAAGAAAGTGAGGCCCAATCTATGTTAACGTCGCCAAGTATAATGGTTTCATATAGAACATTTTGGGTGAGCCATAAAAGAAAGTTTTCAAGAATAGGGATATCACCTGGGGGATGTAAACGGATACAACTGAAATTTTCTTAAAGGGGTTAAAATGACAGTTTACAATTAGTATTTCTGCAGGAGCAAAGGAAAGAAAGGCTGGTGAGAGTGGAGAGAGAGTAAGTTGGTTTGAGTAGAGGATGGCAACACCTCCACCTCTTTTATTTATTCGTTCAGCACGGAAGATATTGTAGCCTGGGGGAAGGATTTTGAGTTAGATAAATGTGGTTTTAACCAGGTTTCTGAGAGGGTTAAGATATTTGGGGAGTGGAGGTGGATCCATGAGTGCAATTCTGTAGTTTTGTTAACTATGCTTTGGATATTGAGAGAAAAAAAAGTTAGGGATTTAGGTGATGGACTGTGGACTTGGGGCAGTGTTGGAAGAGGTGAGGAAGGAAGTATGTGCTTTTAAGAGGTAGAGATGGGTGGTCCAGGGTTAGGATGGGTTTTGCCATCCAGGAGTAGTATATCAAAGAAATTAAGCAGCAAGGAGAGTAGGTTTAGAGTACAGGGAGTTCTGTGTTTTATACAAGTGGAAAGTGAAGCATTAGGATATATCTTTACTGAAAAGAGGCTGGTGGGAGAACTTGAAAACAGGTGAGGAGAGATTAGAAGTGTATGAGGTTAGATATGTGGGTAGTGGCAGTTGGAGAGAGTTGGTGTTGGTGCTATGTAAAGCAGTGCTATGTGGTAAGATGTTGACAATAAGTGAAGGAGGATCATAAGGCAAGGTGACATAGTAGTGGAGAAACTGGGTGACTGTTTTCTAAATGAGAAGTAGTTTGTTTATTTATTTATTTTATTTAACATTTGTTAACCTGGTTTGTCTGACTGGGCAAAGCCATTTTTCAGCAGAGACCCGAGGAGAAAATCTCCAATATTACAATGCATAGATATTTATTAGCACAGATATTTTTTACATGTCAATTGAAAAATAAAATAAAATAAGATAAAATATGATTTAAACAATGTACATAATGTTTAGTGCTTTTTACACATTCAGTAGAAAAATGAGAAAAGTACAAGTAAGTTGGAGATATTATCATCAGGGACTAACCCGGATAAATGTCTGATAATAACACAGTAAGATCAGTTATAAGTAGATTTAGGAAGTGACTTTGTATAGAGGGGAAGAGGTATAGAGAGAAAGATAATTAGTAAAGAATATATCAGGTAAAAAAGTACCAGTATATATAAGGCTGAGTAACAGAGAAGGGACAAGGTAGATGTGGGGAGAGGGAGAAGTATGGTAGGAGGAGTTGATGGCAGATGGAAGGGGAGGGTGAAATTGGGTAGCTAAGGGGACTGGTCACAAAGAGGGGGGGAGGAGTGTAGAGAATATAAACCTAATGAAAGTGGGGGAGGGTGGGAATGGGAGTAGGGTAGGGGAGCAGAGTGAGCCAAGAATAGTGGGGCAAATGGAGCAGGTTTACCCGGCAGGGAGAAGTACAAGAGGAAAGAAAAACAATCAGTAAACGTAAGTATGTGAGCAGGTAAGTCAGGGGGACCCTATGCTGGCTGGTAGGGAGAAAAGCAGATACAGCATAGGGTGTTTGTGGTAGAAGAAAACATTCTTTGCACTGGCAGACACTGCCTAGCGTATAAGGCAAGAGCACTACTAAAGCCAATTATTGTGCCAGTAAAGGTTGTATATAAAAAAAAAAAGAAAAAAGTGACCAACTAGACAGATGTAATTTAAAAGTTTAGAAAGTAGTTACAAGTAGCTATGGGAATGAGAGAGCAGGTTTATGCTAGTAAATATTGATGTCTAGTGGAGGAAATGGGACAGTTAGAGGTATATAGTATGTAGAAAAAGGAGAAAAGTCGGTGGCAGAAGAGAATGTGAAGAAAGAATTCGGGGAAGGGTCCCGGGGTGTGTGCAAGCCAAATAAATTACAAGCGCAATAAAATTAATATATATTGGTAACACTGTAGGCTAGCATCTACTTTATAGCACAGTACAGCTGAGTTCAGTTCCATTCTGCTCCATAGAGAGCTTCACAGGGTTCAGTTCAAGTAAAAAGTAATTTACAGTTTATATTGGGTAAAGCAGGTATCCTTTGGGGTGTAGAGTAGGCTGAAAAGAAAGAAAACACAGTCATAAGCTGAGTACAGTTGTAGGAGACACCAGAAAGCAGAAAGGGGGAATGCAGATGTAGAGAGGGAAAGAGAAAAAAATGAGGGGGGTAGAGAGGGTGGATTAGGAGAGACAGAAAGCAGAGAAGGGAGTGAAATAGAGACTACAAGATAAGAAAAAGGGGTGAGTAGACAGAGTTAGGTTTGGATGAAGGAGTGAGAAGGTAAGTACGAGAGAGGAAAGCATTAAACAAAAATTATTTAGAAACAGAGACCAATATTAGAGTGTATATCAAAACATTCAGGTCAAATGATTAAAACAGGTAACTTGAAAACAGATGTGGATTCTAGTTTCTAAGTAACAACAAATAAATGTTTGCCGACAGGTCTTGCTTTCACCTAATAAGTCCAAAGCTGCAGCATACATTTGTCCATGCAACAGTACACTAGATACTAAACAAACATCAGTAGGTCTTGAAACATATTTAAAATCAGCAGAAGCATACACAACTGCACAGTCTAAGAAGTAAATAGTACATATTTGTTTTGTTAGAGTACAGTGTTACAATGAGGTAGGGACAGCCAGGGATAAAGGTAATTATGGATTCCCATATTGAATTTCTGACTCAAACAACCAAATAGTCGTAGCAGGAAAACAGTAATGAAGTACTCAAGACTCTTATAACACCACAATAGTAACCAGCAGTAATAAGCAATGTTATAGCAAATGATAAAATACAAGGCATTTAAGTATACTACATATAGCAACCCGCATTACAAGACAAATTTATAGCAAATGAGGTTGGATATTGAACCAACAATGATGCAAAAAATACTGCTAATATTGGCCTATTTCATCAACAGTCCACCAATCAACACCATAATACACCAAACATCTCTCGAAAAACATCTGATATTTTATTTCTAAATATTAACCTCAGAAGGATTGTCAAAACATTTTTCAGAGCTTCATGCCACTCTGACCCACTACTCACGAGACCTAGCAGTGGTTACTGAAACTTGGCTAAAGCCAGGGATAAACAGCAATGAAATCCTACCTCCTGTATAAAACATTCATAGGAGAAGACAGGAAGGGGGGGTAGAATAGCTATTCTGTATAAGAACAACCTCATTCTGGATACCATAGAACAAAAAAAAACTCCTGACTTCAATAATGCAGAAGTAATCTTTGCCAAATTAAAGATCAATCCAAAATATATTTAAATAGATTCAGTTCCTATATACCTCCAGGTAACAACCTATCCGCACTAGATCATACTCTGCACTGGACCTCAGAACCCCCCCCCCCAAAAAAATGATTATGGGGCACATCAATGCTGATTGGTATAACTGCATCTCTCAGACCCCGATTAATCACATCAACCTCCATGGTTTTACCCAAGTAATTCAAAACCTGACCAGAACTGACAAATCAACAAATAGACACTCCATCTTAGACTGTATATTAAGAGATTAGCTTACAGGCTGGTTGTCTCCATGATAGCCTTAGTGATCAACTTCCAACATATCTAGTCAAGCACCGTATTAATCAGCTAAACAAACTATATTCTAACTCATTAGAAATAAAATAAACTTTATACCTCAAGACTTCTTATCAGCCCTTAGGCATTGCAACTGGATACCTCTAAGACATCTCCCCCTGGAGGCAGCCTTAGAATATTTTAACAATACTTTTCTGAATATTCTCAACACACTTGCCCCTCCCAGAGTAATAAGAATAAAATCTAACTTTGTCCCATGGCTAACCAAAGAAACCAGATCTTTGCTAAAAATAAGAGACAAGGCTTGGGCTCAATGGCTTAAAAACAAAACACATGCATCTATGCAGGTATACTAAGAAATAAGTCCGAGAAACAAATCAGACTAGACAAAATGAATTACTACCACAGCATACAGATAAAGCATTTAAACAACCCACAGAAATTTTGGTCAGCCATAAATAAAATCCTACAACCAGGTAACTCTATTACACCTTCCACTTCTACCACTAACAGTGTAGATCCCCATAGCTACCCAATTTAATAGATACTTTACCAAAAACATTTTAGTCCTGACAAACAAAATCCACTCCACCCCTCCAACAGATCTACCTACAAGTACAACTTGTAATACCTTTTCCTTCTAGCCAGTCTCAACTGACACTATAGAAAAACTCAAAACAACTGAAGCCAACAACCCGGGCAGCTGATAATTTACCAGCAAAATACCTTAAAATTGCTGCCTAAGTCATCTCCTGCCCAGTATCTATCCTGATAAATAGATCCATATCTGAACACCAAGTTCCCTCAGTTTGGAGGGTATCACACATTATTCCACTGCACCAAAGGGGGACAATTCAACTGAACTGTCAACTATAGACCAACATCTATCTTATCACCTCTATCAAAAATTATTGAAAGATGCATTCACACACATTATGGGTTACCTTCTAACAAACAACCTTCTCACCAACACACAACATGGATTTCTTCCACACCACAGTATTACCTCCGCCCTATTAAATTTTACTAATACCATTAATCAGCACAGAAATGAAGATAAAATTGTATCCTCTATCTTTCTGGATTTATCAAAATCTTTCAATAGCATTTCCCACAACAAACTAATAAATGTTCTCTCAGAACTAAAACTAAGTCAGTCAGTAAGAGGCCACCAGCACGCAGTCAAATGACAGCAAAATCTATCTCCTCTTCTATCGGTCACTGGTGTCCCACAAGGATCCATCCTCGACCCTCTTCTATTCACACTTTTTACTAACAAGCTCCACACTACTACTCTACATGCTACATGCTTCATGTTTCCTTCATTAAATATGCAGATGATTCCACATTAATATGTGCCGCTTTGTTATTCTGACAACTGTAACAAATAACTCAGCAGTCATTCTCTGCAGTGGAATCATGGCTGTCAGAGGCACAGTTAGTCCAAAATCCGAATAAGACAAAACTCATGCTTTTCCAACACACAAGAAATGTAGACCCCCCCCCCCCACACACACGCACACACACACCTTTCAATATCTCATCTGCAAATAATACAACCATTTACCTAGTAACCCAGACAAAACTTCTGGGTATTTTTACTGACAAAAACCTAAAATTCGACATTCATATATCACAAACCACAAAGAAAGTCCTTAACAATTAGGTGACCTCTATAGAAATAAGCATTATCTAACCATAGATACAAAAACCACTATTGCAAGAATATACTTGGTTTCTACTATACTTTATGACTTGCCAATATTCACAAATCCAAGAAAATCTGACAGTGGAAAATGAGAGGCCTGCTACAACAAAATTACTAGATTTGCCACCAACTCCAATTATAGAATTCGCCACTTCATTGTCCTCAAAAAACTCAACTGGTTAGAACTACTGCATGTTTTAACATAGAATCAACTTACCATGGCCCATAGAATTCTGAACCAACCAGAGAAAACCCTTGCTCTCCAAAACCTTCTAAACAGTTACACCAGCGCTAGGCCATTACGCTCCAGTAATAAATATTTACTACACATAACCAAAGCCAGCAATGCTGCAGGAGACACCCTTTATTTGTATTCCATAGCCAGAAGCTGGAAGTCATTGCCAACTAACATAATATCATCCACAATCTCCTCACAATTAAAACAAAATCTTAAATCACGCTTGGCTTACACAAACCCATGCTCGTGCACTAACCCTGGATAAGTCTCTGAATTCCCTCTTACACCACTCACAATTTCAAGGACATACTTCTTGTACTACTCTGAATTAACATCTCCCATCTTACCCTCTCTCTCCTTGCAACTTCCCACTCTTACCATCCAGTAAACTTCTAGATCTCCCTTGTACCTCCTCATTTCACCTTCCCATATATTCCTCTACACTCTCCACCCAACTCACTACAAAATGAATCCCCATGCTTACCTACTTCATCATGCTATATTGTGGTCTTCATTTAATAGTTATTAGCATATACCTAGTTATGTGTAGTAAATATTTATTACTGGAGCGTAATGGCCTAGTGCTGGTGTAACTGTTTAGAAGGTTTTGGAGAGCAAGGGTTTTCTCTGGTTGGTTCAGAATTCTAAGGGCCATCGTAAGTTGGTTATGTGTTAAAAGATGCAGTAGTTCTAACCAGTTGAGTTTTTTGAGGACAATGCAGTGGTGAGTTCTATAATTGGAGTTGGTGGCAAATCCAGTAATTTTGTTGTAGCAGGCCTCTCATTTTCCAGTATCAGATTTTCTTAGATTTGTGAATATTGGCAAGGCATAAAGTAGAGTACAAAGCAAGTATATTCTTGCAATGGTGGCTTTTGTATCTATGGTTAGATAGCTACACCTCTTTGACAATGGTTTTGTAAAGTTGTATAATAAACCATTTCCACTGGACCTCTCCTGGACAAGGCTGACTTTTATTGACTGTTATTACTAATAATAACTAATTTAATATACAGCTAGTATTATATCCATTTGAAATCCTATCTTCTTCTTCTTCTTTCGGCTTTTTCCCGGTTAGGGGTAGCCACAGTGGATCACCTTGTCCGCACATTGAATGGCAGTGGAGTTTTTATGATGTCGAGTTGCCAGCCCGGCGCCCAACCTTCCACAGAAGGCACACTCACACGCACACCTAGGGCCAATTTAGAGTGTCCAATCCACCTGCAGCATGTCTTTGGGATGTGGGAGGAAACCGGAGCACCCGGAGGAAACCCACGCGACCACAGGGAGGACATGCAGACTCCGCACAGAAGGCACCCGAGCCGAGGATCGAACCGGAGAACCTCTTGCTGTGAGGCGGCAATGCTAACCACTGCACCACCGTGGCCGCCCTCATCCATTTGAAATCCTATATATATATATATATATATATATATATATATATATATATATATATAAAATGTACATTTTTTTTTAATTATTCTTTATGTATGCCTGTTTGCCTACTTTGTATCAATGTGTATTATTCACTGTATGTTTACTGTGTATCTTCGTATATTATTTCTGTTTAAATATGTAATGTGGAGCTTTTCCCCCCTGGGCCTCTGCTGAAAAAGGACTTCTGTCCAGTTAGACTTTCCTAATAAACAAATTTAATATAAAAATAAATAAATAAATAAACTGTAGTACAATTCAACTCTTATCTCATAGATAGTATAGCACCTCTAACCAAGAATTCCCCAGTATCTAATCCTAAACCTGCCCAGCAGCCATTTATCAACACATCCACCTTCACCTTCAAGCCTGTACCCACATCCTATACAAAACTCTTCTTAAACTCAAATCATGTTCTACTTCAGCTGATGACCTTCCATGTTAATACCTTAAATAGCAGCCATTAGCACTGCCTACCCTAATTTAGTCCTTATAAATTGTTCAGTCCAGGAATCCCACATTCTCTCTTTCTGGAAAAGTCACACATTATCCCACTGCACAAAGGAGGAAATCCAATAGACATTACTATCCTATAGCAATCTTATCCCCCTCTTCAAGATACTTGAAAAATATAGTCAAAAACAATTGCTAAACTTTTTCCTGTAGGAAGAACCCCTATCCCTATCCCCCCAACATGGCTTCCATCCTTCCCATAGTATTAACACTGCACTTCTAACCTATATAGATACTGTCAATAAAGTGAGAGATAATAGGAAACTAGTCTCCTCCTTATTTCTAGACCTGTCTAAAGCCTCTGACACAATTTGTCACAGCAAACTTCTACTTTCAGTGTCCTTATTGGGTATCTCTCAGCCCACCCTTCTATGGTTCAAAAGCTACATATCCAATAGTTATCAGTCTCAGTCAGTAAAATGGCAATCCACCTTATCTCTCAGTCACCAACGGTGTACCACAAGGGTCTGTCATTGGTCCCCTCCTCTATAACATTGTCACCAACACCCTCCACTCAACAGGGATCCCTAAAACAGTATGCAGATGACTCCACACTCATTTGCATGTCTGACAATGTGGCACACCTCCAAGAAAGTACTCGGGAAGCTTTTAACAGCAACTGAAACATGGCTTTATAACTCATGCTCAACCCTAAAAAAAATACTTTTTCCCCAAATCTGTCTCTCATGAAAAAACAAAATTGAAAGTCCTGTCTCTTGATGAAATAACCATTGAAGTCACTTATCATGATAAGTTATTAGGGATGATGGTGGATGATAATTGTAAATACAACCTGAATATACAAAAATGCATAAGAAAAACTCAATGACTAGGGATGCTTTATAGAGAAAAACTTTCTCAAATATGCAACTAAAGCTACACGTGTCACTACTTATCTCCTCCCCACACTTTTTTGTGGTGTTCCCATGTTTTCTAACCTTCAGGCATCATAAAAATCAAAACTTGAACAATGCTGTAACAAAGTTGCTAAATTTGCAGCAAATACCACTTTCAGAACCCACCACTTATAGCACTGAAAAGCCTAAATTGATTAGCACTACTACATCAACTAACATATGCACAGGTTCTTACAACCTATAAAATTATCAATAATCCATCTGCTTGTCCAGTACTAAATAACATTCTATACAACTATATTCCTAGTCAGTCATTACAATCCATTGACAAAAACTCCTGCCTGTCCACACACCTATTAAATCTGCTGGGCATTGTCTGTACTCATACAATGTTGTTAAGGCCTGGAACTCCTTATTTCTCTGTCAGGTCAGTACCCTCCCTCCCTCCCATCCTTCAAAACCAGTCTGAAAGACTTCCTAGCCAAAACCTGCTTAGTTCTTGTACAACACCAAGATAAACTATATCCCTAAATGTGAACAAATACCTATTCCTCCCCTACATCTCCTTACTCTCACTTCTTTACTTCCTTTCTTCTAGCAATTTCTCTCTCCTGGCTATCTCTCTAGTTATACCATAAACCTGATTTTCTATAACTTTATATTGCAATTCCTGTTTGTATTATACTAACTTACCTTTAATTTTTCTATAAACTGGCTGAAATTCCAAATCATCATGATATAGTTGTATCTATTTTAACCAACATTTTTATTTTATGTCTGTTTGGTATGATTATTTGAATTGCATTGTTTTTTTGTATTATTTTTAAAGACTGTGAAATTATTGTTATTAAAATGTTTTGTAATTCTTTGAAGCTTTTTTTCCCACGCCTCCACTAAAAATGGGTTCCTACCAAGTCGGACTTTTCTGATAATCAAATGTCAGTAAATAGATATAAAAAGGTTGATGAATATCGGTTCTGACAAACTTAAAATTAATGTATTGTCTTTGTCAAAAATATCAGCACTAACATCATGTGGTAAAAATTTCCAGTATGAACCCCAAACAGGCTCTTTACAAAGTATGAAAGCTTTATATAATTTTATGAGCATAATATTTCTTATACTTTGACTAACCAATCATCAGATTCTAGTTATTAATAATCTCATCAGTTTTCATATAACTTTTATTTTGTTTAAACAACTGAATCAATAAACACATTATTTGTCTTTTAAAGTCATCACTCTATCCAGTTTTGTCCTTTCAAAAAATCCTACTGTTGTACTAACAGGAAATGTTCTGTAAACATGTTTATTCACTATAATAAATTTTACAATTTAGGCTTGTTGACTTTGCCATCAGTTCCATAGTTAATGTAAGTATAAGTTATGGTAATGACCATAACACTTTCTCACTAAAGCTATCAAAGGTATAAATCATAAAAAATATGCAGACCATCTCAAAGCCTTATCTCTCACCAGTATCATAAAGGTACTGAAAGGTGACCTCTGCCTCGGGTACAGAGATTCAACAGACCCTGTTTTGTCAAACCTATTACAAATTTGCAAGTCCAGTGGTATCATCATATATATGTAATATATATACCAACTTTGAGATCACAGTACAGTGGTGAAATTGTAAATTTCCCAATCTCCTCTGTACCTCCATCTCAGTATAAACAGTTCAACCATATGAAATTTAACATTTTGAAAATTCCATCATCTGATGTAGGCCCAGCAAAACCATGGTAACTTCAAAGAGAGGACATTATTGTAGTAGAAGAGATCAAATAGCAGAAGGCATTCAAAACATTTGAGTTACTTTTCCCAAATCTGCCACATAAAATATTCACATAATATCCTTATACATGAAAGCTCACTTAAGAAAAATAAATTGTTAATGAACATGAAATGAAAAACAATGAAAGACAATCGAGTGCTAGCAGTTTGTTTAGCAAGAAAAAAATTACGTAGGCTTGCAAGGTGAGATCCTGCATCTAGATGGTCAGTACTTTGTGGTCTCCCTGAATACACTTTGTGATGAACAACATGGTGTCTATTTTATTTGCAGCATTCAAACATTCCCTTCAGCCCTTTAAAGATAAAGAAGTATCTTATCACATCAGGTAGTTCTGTATATGTATATAACAAACTATAGCAAAAACGTTTACTCTGATCCCTAATCAGTTGAAGTCATTTTAATGCAAATCTCTGTGTCCACTACTCCAGTGTGTTACTCTTTGTGAACTTGCAGCCCAAGACTTTAGACTTCCCTTATTATAATGGAAAAAGTGGGGTTACCATTACATTGCTTGATTTTGCTCTTTTAAGAGGTGCATATCTAAATACATGTACTTGGATCACCATTTAACTTAACAAGATTTCTTTTAAAGCTTATATTGGGCATGCCTGATGTCACTGTTTTCTCTTTCAGCCAGTCCTGCACAGAAGAACTGTTAGCTTTTTGTATCATATCATTGTGAATTAACTCACTGAGATGAAATTCCTTTTCCAAACATTACAGTGACATTGGAGATGCTTCACATAATCCTTCCACAGTGGTTTGTATTAAGATCCTTGCTGTTTATACTTTTCCTAAAACTTTTACTCATAACAATTCAGAAGCTCATCTCTTATCCTCTGCTGACATCCTCTTTCAGCTGAGATCACTTCATTCACCAGTTTCTCTTTAGGTATATATCTAGGCTACACTGTCACTAAGGTTTACTTCTGATCCACAGAAAAAGTCTGCTTTTCTATAATCTTCCTAAAAACAGACAGTGCTCATCTACCTTAGTTAGGTTCTTTGTCTCCCACCTCACTGAGCCGAGTTAAAACCCATGATGTGAAATTGCTTAAGAACAAGGTACAGGTATGTGCCATCCTCTGATCAAACTGGACAACCTTAATATCCCTAGTGGATACCTGTCCATACACCTAACAGTTATATTCCAGTATTAGTAATGGGCAAGGTACAGGTATGTGCCATCCTCTGATCAAACTGGACAACCTTAATATCCCTGGTGGATACCTGTCCATACACCTAACAGTTATATTCCAGTATTAGTAATGGGCAAGGTACAGGTATGTGCCATCCCCTGATCAAACTGGACAACCTTAATATCCCTGGTGGATACCTGTCCATACACCTGACAGTTATATTCCAGTATTAGTAATGGGCAAGGTACAGGTATGTGCCATCCTCTGATCAAACTGGACAACCTTAATATCCCTGGTGGATACCTGTCCATACACCTGACAGTTATATTCCAGTATTAGTAATGGACTCAAACATGATCATCCACTGTGTGCATATACCACAACAAGATGTTCCACATTTGCACCAAATAACCTCCACTGTATGCATATACCACAACAAGATGTTCCACATTTGCACCAAATAACCTCCACTGTATGCATATACCACAACAAGATGTTCCACATTTGCACCAAATAACCTCCACTGTATGCATATACCACAACAAGATGTTCCACATTTGCACCAAATAACCTTACATCAAAATATCACTGCAAAATATGTACTCAACTTGTTTATTTAGTCTTTGTTCAGAATTTAAATGAGTCCATGATATCCTCAGATATTTACACTATATATGCACATTGCTTGATATAAAACACATACCTCTAGGCCTGTAGCATCATCTGTATAAAGATCTGGAACACTACTTGTATCCTACTTGCAGACCCAGTACTACATTTTTATGAGGTACTAAAATATCTCAAAGAGAATGGTCATACGGAACATATGCATTATCCTATCTGCATTCAGCAAAGTAGCAAACAAATGCTCCTTTCTCAGCATTTCTAGTGCATTGTTTTCATAACAGTAAGAAAACAAAATAAAACCATAAATGAAAAGTAATTTAAAACTTGCAAATGGTATCTAGATGTGCCTAACTTGCGGATGCTTGCTTAATCTTTGTTTTTATTTGTCCATAGGTAACTGCCAGGCATGCAATCCAGGAGACCATTTATGAGCCTAGCCAAATGTTCAGTTCCCTTAAAGTGATGTGTAGTGAAGTCATTTACTGAAGGTCTCACAGCAGGCAAATGAAGGATGCGAGAATCAAACCCTGCAACACAGGAAGCAGCTTGTTAATAACTCATAGCCTCAATCCTCTGCTTCAGCTGCTAGTCAAAAAATCCATTCAAATTCTCAAAAAACGAGAACCAGTCCGTGGTGCTGAGAGCACAAAATCTTAACCACTAGATCACCAGTGATGCCTCTAAAATAATTCCAATCGCCTGAACTGAGAATGGAAGCCACACCCTTCTGACCTTCAAGCAGCAAATATGAGTGTGCTACCTGTTAAGCTAATAACACTTAAAAAATGTTGTAGAAGGAGGTAATCAGACTCTTGACTACAGGAAGCATCTCATTGACAGCATATCCCACTAATCCTCAGCACCACCTCCCATCAAAATGCTGGCTTTGTAATTATTCCCCACCTTATTCTTTGGCTATTTCATTTCTGTGCAGTTTTCACTTGCATTAAACAGTTCAAAGCTGAAAATTTTATATTTGAGCAAATTCACATTTGTTGTAATAATTCTATGGGGTTTTAAATACAATTGAACAGAATTTATACTAAAGGATATTTTTAGAAGGGGGAGACTTAATGATTTTTACATATTTTGCCACAGGAACATCAGCTGTGAGATTGATGAGCATTTTTTCAGTGACCATACAGGTGATACTGACTGAAAGGCTCTTCAGCGAAATACTGTATATAAAACAACAAAGGCCTCGATTCAAACTTATTAAATACCAACTCCAAGCACCTTGACCAGGATTAAAATGTACATAGAAAAATAGAACATATATATAAAAAATAATTTACCCATTAACCAACGGGCTCAGTTCAGAAGATATTTCCATTCCAGCTCATGCTTCAGACCAAAAGGCCTTAAACTGCCTAACTTTAAAATATACAAAGCTTTGTTCTGTCTTAATAAAACATTGAGTAGTTTACCATGTCTTTCATAATGTAAAACCTGTTCTAAAATTGAACATCAAGAAGATGAAATATCACAATTTTATACAATAAAAAAAATGCTCAACCACTGAATTTTTAACTTTACCAACACAAAATATGACTTAACATTTCATCCTGCATTCTTACCAACACAAAATATTACTTAACATTTCATCCTGCATTCTTAATTTAAAAATCTTAGTTGTCTCACCAATATACATTTCAGCTATACAAGTAAACTTGGCTTTAGCTGTAACAGAACAAATACTAGTCTTGTTTAATGTGCAAGCAAACATCCATATATTTTAACTACCAGAAGAGAACACACCATATTTTGGATTAATATTAGCCACCAGAATCCCTAGGGTCTCTTAAAATATGTAGATATTAAATAATCAGACATTCATATCCCTGGAAATATATATTTTAGAGATTATTTCCTAGCACAACAGACAAAGCAGTATCTTTTTTAAGCATTTTCCATAATTTACTAACCTAATCTACAATTGAATTACTCATAACATTAAACTCTTTTCAGTATAACCAAAAAGGTACTTTTTGTTCATAGGTTCATAGATTCATAAGTGTGTACTAGGCTAGTAGCCCTGGAGCCTTTACAAGCCTAGCCCACACCCGACCTTAGTTCCCAGTGCCTTTGTCAAGTAAAGCCACTGGAGTGATCCCCGGGGTGAATTTTCTATTTTCCAGCCAGTCAAGATTTCTCTTGAAGAGGGCCAGTGAGGTGCTCTGCTTGACATGTATGGGAAGTCTACTCCAGAGCATGCGCAGTCTCTGCGTTATGAGCCTGTCCCTCCAGCATGTTGTGATGATTGTGGTAATGAGGTTGAGGTCTCTGGAGTGTGCGGTGCAGAGGGATTGGGATTTCTTTAGATGTAGCATTTCTATCAGAGCTGGGTCAGACATGGCTTTGTAAGTCAAGCAGAGATTGCCTCTAAGTAGGTGATATGAGGCAGAGAATAGTTGGAGTTTTCTGAGTCTGTCCATATAGGACAAATAAAAGCCTATATAAGAGCAGCAAACCAACCAATTCAGAAAAGTAGATGAAGGCTGGAAACCAGAAACACAGCCAAACTATTTATTAAAACACTGGTGAGCGCTTTCGTCTGGTGACCATCACCAGACTTCTTCAGACAAATAAGAACAACACAATAAAAACTTTTATACATATCCTAAATTGAATAATTGATTACTAACTAGTTAATTACAAACACAAGCATAATTAATTCATGAATTCATGGGCCAGTTTGTTAGATCTGCCCGGATGGTGTCATTGTTTAATGATTTTCTATTGGAATGGGATTTTATGGGTAAAATGTTTCTTGATAGGGGATACCCTGCTGGATTGGTATATAACATCAAATATGAGGTCATCAATAAACAGAGGAATGTTTTTTATGTTCCTATATTGCAAAGTGCAGAGATGATTAGACATGACCAACATTTTATGCCTATTAATACTAACAGTCATAATATTGACAGTGGGGAAAATGCATCTATTGATGGTCAACCACAAAAAAGTTACTAATAATAATGAGGGGATCGTATGCCCCTTTGTTTGCACATATTCCAGTGACAGTTACGTAGTGCAGGACATTATCCAGAAAAAATGGGCTATTCTTATGCGCGAACAGGCAATGTTAGATCATCCCAATTTTGTATTTTGGAAGGGAAAGAATATAAAATGCTAGCTCAAAAAGCCTGTAATTACAGAGACTATGGGTTGTATGGTACCCTGTGATATGTGCCATCAATGTAGGCACATACTGAGAACATCAGTTATTAATATTTGTGATAAAATTGTGATTAGGGGTAGATTTGTCATGCTCATGCAGTTGTTTACGCTGCTGTTTGTTCCCAATGTCCAGCTTTTTATATTGGGAAAACGCGGCGTACACTTGTACAGCGTAGTTATGAACATTTGTGTGAGATCCATCAATGGGAGTATTGAAACAATTACTAAGTAGAAGATACATAATCACAGAACTAATAACTTGAATATCATGTTGAAACAGCATTGATGATCACTACATTTAAACTCGTTTCTGAGTGTCTAAATTTATTGATATGTGCAGTAGCCACATTCTTTTAAAATAAGCAATGTTATTTAAAAATTTAACATTATCACTGTTTATGACAATAATAAGTTCTTAATGTTCAGAAGTTAATGTTCATATGAGCCAGAGATGTGATCATGCATATATGCCCTACTGTTTTTATACTCCACCTTACACTATTGTGACTTTTTGCCTCACAGCAAGAGGTTCTCCGGTTCGATTCTCAGCTGGAGTGCCCTCTGTGCAGAGTCTGCATGTCCTCCATGCGGTTGAGTGAATTTAAAAGACATGCAGGTAGGTGCATGCTTGTGTGGGATGTGCCTTCTTTGAAGGTTGGGAGCTGGGCTGGCAACTCGACACCGTAAAATTCACGGCCAATCATTAGCAGACCGGAGTTCCGCTGTGACGACCCCTAACCGGGAAAAGCCAAAAGACAGTAGTGTATGAGATCCATCAACAGGACGAAAAAAATGCTTTATATAGACATTTAAAGATATTTCCTAATCACACATTTAAAATTTTCGTTATACAACAAGTTAAGTGTGAGGTTGGTGGGGGGGGCCTTGGAAACTACACCTTGAAGAAAAGGAAGCCTGGTGGCAAGTTTTTTTAAAGGCTTATTTTCCACCAGGACTTAATGATGTGATATCCATTTCTAGTAAGCTCAAATTAAAAGTATTTGACAGATGAATTAAAGCAGTCTAAATTATATCAATTTTTATAATATATATATATATTTTTAGGGAATGTATTTATATATTATTGTTGGAATGTGGATGTGTTTATTCTGGTGGATTATTCTGGGCTGCTTCTACTATTTATTTGTATAAATTTTATACTTCATGAATTAATTATGCTAGCTTGTGTTTATAATTAACTAGTTAGTAATCAATTATTCAATTTAGGATATGTATAAAAGTTTTTATTTTGTTCTTATTTGTCTGAAGAAGTCTGGTGATAGTCACCCAGTGTTTTAATAAATAATGTGGCTGTATTTCTGGTTTCCAGCCTTTGTGTGCTTTTCTAGATCATACAGGACAAATGTTTAAGGCCTAGAATCCACTTTGTGAGGTACTTTTGCAGCCTCTCCAGTTGATATAGGTGGTTTAGTGAGGCGCATGCCAAATGGGGCATTGTACTCAATGATTGGCCTAATGAGGGAAGAGTAGAGGGAGACAATGACCTCTTTCTTCCTAGATACAAAACCCTTAGTAATGCGATGTGCCACATAGAAGGACCTTCTGACCACAGTGCCAGTGTGGTGGTCAAAAGAGAGGTTGCTGTGTTCAGTGGAAAACCATCGCTGTGGTATGGTAATTCTTGGGAACTGGGGGTTTCCCAAAGGGGATGAGCTTAAGGCCATGGTTCTAACACCAGTCGTTGGTCTCAGTGAGGTCTTTCTATAGGATGTCAGCATCACTTGGGGAGTTAATAATAGCTCCCAACTTGCAATCGTCTGCAAACTTTGTCAGCCAGAGTCCCTTTGTGTTGGCCTGGACTTCAGAGAAATAGATACCAAACAGGAGAGGACCCAGGACTAAACCCTGTGGGACTCCACTCGTGACTGGTCGGCAGTCTGACTTGGAGTAAACTACTTTCACACTGTGGATTCTACCTTTGAGCCAATTTGCAACCCACCTAGTGATATAGGGGTCGATGGCTAGCTTAGTGAGTTTTCCTATGATTCCTGAGTGGAGAATTGTATCAAAGGCCTTGGCAAGATCAAAATAGGCCGTATGAACCATCTTGCCTTCATCCACAGCTCTGGTGACTGACCCAAAGAAGTTGACCAAGTTGAGCAGGCATGAGCTACCCTTCACAAAACTAAACTGTGTGGGATCCAGAGTTTGGAGATTCCCTATATCCTTGTTTATTAGGTCCATGATATGCATTCCATAGTTTTGCATATCAGACTCGTCAGGCTAATGGGGCAATAGTTCCCAGGGTCTGTAGTCATTCCTCCATTGTGAAGAGGGATGACTGTAGCAGTGTGCCATTTGATAGGGACAAAGCCTGAGGTGAGGCTGTGAGTGAACAGGGCACACAGGTGAGGTGCCAGTTCACTCTGTAGTTCATGCAGAACACAGCCAGGGATATTATCAGGTCCCGTAGAAGCTGTATTCTTGGCCTTGAATAGTGCTGTTTTAACCAATGCAGCAGTAATACTGTCTGCCTGACAATCTACTGGTATTGTGACTGGTCCCTAGGGGAGGAGGGGTAAAGTTGGCACTGAATCTGTTGGCCAGTATATTGGCAATATTTGTCGGCTCGGTATAGGAGGTACCATTGTGCAGTAGCTCAGAGCAAATCTGGGTATTGCCATGGAGATTCTTTACATAACTATAGAAGGCCTTGTGGTTGTCTTTACTATCTGCTGCAATTCTGTTTTCATAGCTAGCTTTAGAGGATTTGATGAGGGATCTCAACTTTTTGTTGAGACTGACAAGGGAATTTTTCCAGTCTTGGGACTTCACCTTATACAGCATCAGTTTCCTCCTTCTGTTGTAGAGGAGTTGACTATTGGTGTAGAGCAATGGTCACCCATGTTTGTAATGACTGGGTCAGGGATGTTCCTACCTGTATTGGGGGTAAGAACGACCTGGTCCAGGGTACTGGAATTATTGAACTCCAGGAAACGAGCAAATGGTACATGAGTAGTTTTCCCAGTTAATGGAGGGGTAATTGAAGTCGCCCAGTATGAGTGTTAGGTTGGACCCTAATATTCTCCAGAGCACTTAGGAATGTGGAGTGTGAGTCTTGGGATATGGCTGGGGACCTATAGCAGGCTATGACCTGAATCGTTGTCTTACCCAATGTTAGCTGCACCTGAAGTATCTCAGATGTGTTTTGTTGGGCTACCAGTCTGGAGGTGTGTGCATCCTTTATGAATATGGAAACACCACCACCTTTGGAGCTTCAGTCCAAGTTCTGGGGCTGAAAGGTGTGGAATGAGTTATAGCCTGGTAGTGCAGGGGTGCTTTCTGCTGCCTTGAACCATGTCTTTGTTACGGCACAAATGTCAATGTTCTCCATTTTAAGGAGTTCTTCGAGTGAGTGCATTTGGAGATTTAGACTTCTAGCACTGAGCAACATGACCCTCAGATTGCATTTGTTTGTAGCTCTTACGGTGGTAATTTGGTCTTTGGAACACCGCCTAAAAAGGCACTATAGGAGTGGCAAGACCTTTGGCCAGTATCCGGAAGCCCAGGGGTGACATATGTAGGCCATCTCTGGCAAAGCATTGAGGTCTGTCAATCATGTCATCCCAGGCAGACAGATAATGGATCCCCTTAGAATGACACCAGAAACTTAGCCAATTGTTGAAATCAATCATTTTCTGCTTGTACTGTGGTATCATTCTGAGTGATGGCAGGATGCTGCTCAGGGCTAGGGTCAAACCCAACTGAACTACATAATCCAAGAGCTCTTCCATGTCTCTTTTCATGTAGTCCAGGGAGGAAAGTCTCATGTCATTCACACCCACATACACAATGACAGAGTCATATTTGTATCTGTTGTTGAGGGACCTGAGTGCATGGGTTATGTGGCGGATCCTGGCACCTGACAGGCAGTTGACTCTTACTTCTCCTTATTCAACTTAGTGAGTGGGACATCAGTGTGCCTTACTATTGAGTCACCTATGACTAGTGTGTTGGAAATGCTGTTTTGCCTTAGGGGCTTTGGTTGAGTGGCACACATTTTAGGAGAGTTGTGTGTCTCATGATTAGTGTTGTATTGTGGTGGTTGAGTCCATTTCTGCCTTGGAGGTCTCTGCTGTGTGGGTAGATTTTTGAGAGCCTCTACGAAGGTGGGTGTGTGGTTTGTGTTTTTATGTGAAGGCAGTGCTGGTGTGTGTTCTGGAAGGCTATGTGTTCCATGTGGTGTGGTGCAAGTGTTGATCTTCTCCTCTTGACCAGCTATTCTGGTCTTGGCTGGAGAGTGTGTGGCTTCCAATTTGGATATACAAGTGCATCTCTCGCAAGTCTGAGTGTTAGTAGGTAAGAGGAGAGGGTTGTCAGTGTACATGAGACAGTTGCTACATTGCCTTAGGTTGCCCAAGTTCACCAGGTTAATAGGAGAAAGCACAGGGAACTGACCTTTAGACATGCCTAGAGGGGTGGGCATTAAGTAATAAGTACTGGAGCTGTTTCCTTGTAGAATGTTTAGTGCTGGTAGCACTTTTGTGTGCTACAGTAATTGCTACAAGAAGTCAGGTAAAGTGCTAGACTAATAAGCTAGCAATAGTGCACGAGAGGAGCAAACTGGCAGATCTAAGGGAAAAACTGAAGAGCAAACGTTGGCGCCACTCAGAAGCTTACAAGCAGGCCTGGATACAGCAAATCTGTATCTAGACTACACTAGTTACAGGAAAGGTTGGAAAAGTGCAAATGTTTGCTTTTAAACCAGAAAGTTGAAGAGATGGAAAAACTCCCCAAATGGCCAATGAACTACAATTTCTGGGCCAGAAACCACTCCTTTTGTTGTAGATAGATTACCTAGTGCTTACCACTCCCACTGATAAGTTCAAATGCTTCCCTGCAACACAGAAAGGTTTGGGGGGGGGGGGGCTCAGAAGCTTACAAACAGTCCTGGATACAGCAAATTTGTATCTGGACTAGACTAGTTATAAGAAAGGTGGGAAACAAGTGCAAATGCAGGCTTTTAAACCAGAAAGTTGAAAGAGATAGAAATCCCCACATATAACCATAGAAACACTTGCAACCCTACATACTCTATGTATTATGTCTAACTCTGAGGCTCCTAACCTTAGAGAAGTAACATATAATGAGTAAAAAGTGCCAGTTTCATCAACCTGACATTCAGTCTGTAATATGTAATTAAATGATCCACATTCAACTGACTTGTTCTTCTTCTAGTGAGAGAAAGATCCATCTGTAGCCACATCATCCTGAATGCAATTGACCTTGTCTTATAATACATGATAAGCATGCTAGAGTCTATTTCACACCTGGATGTAAATGACTCTGATACAGCAAAACCACAAGATACTTACTTGTTTAGCATTGTTTCTACATTAGTTGGTAGGTAGGGAAAATTGATATAAAATTGACGACCATTTTGTTTGTGACCCACTTCCACATTTTTTTCAAATTTCCCATGACTTTGTGTGATATTGGAGGTCATTGCATTTAGGGGAGAACTTACTCTGGTGGAGTTGGAGGTTGTTGCATTTAGTGGATGAATACCTACTCTGGTAGAGTTGGGGTCATTGCATTTAGTGGAGGAACACTTAATCTGTTGAAGTTGGAGGTCATTGCATTTTGTGCAGGAACACTTTGGTGGATTGCTATTTATTTCTCTAGTTCCCAGTCAGAATTATGTGTGCTAGAGAAAATAGTTTATAAAACCTGGTGCGTGTAACTTCATATTTCTGGCTGCTATAAAGGTCATTTAGAGATCATTCTAGTGGCTGTGTATTTCTGTTATAGGCAATGAGATTAAATAGTTGCTCATACCTCTCAACCTCTTAGTGTATGAAATCTGGACAAAGCCTAACACAATGAGGAGACAAAGGCCCCAAAATAGGGGTAGATTTTAAAAATTGCTCTTATAAACTTAGAAAGTTGTTATAATAGCAGGAGTTGTGTTCATGGGTTCATAGGTTCATACTAGGCTATCTGCCCTAGGGCATTTATAAGCCTAGCCAGAGTGTGTGTGGTTTTCACCACCCCTTAGGATGAGAATACTACACCCATTAGTTTGCTGTGCCTCTGTCCAGCAGTGACACAGAGATGATTCCCGGGGTAAACCTACGATCTCCCATCCACTCGTCAAGATTTCTCTTGAATAGAGTTAGTGAGGGGCTCTGCCTAACATGGATTGGGATTCTGTTCCAGAGTGTAGGGAGCCTCTGGGTTATGAATCTGTCCCTCCAGTACGTCCTATTTATTTCTGTGTTGAGGTTCAAGTCTCTTGCTCTCGTGGCTCTGATGGATTTGGATTTTCTGAGGTGGAGCATGTCCATTAATTCCGGATTGGACATGGCCTTGTATGTCAGGCAGAGATCACCTCTGAGTAGGCGGTATGTGACTGAATAGAGCTGGAGTTTCTTCAGTCGGGCAGCATATGACATATGTTTGAGACCCTTTATCCTCTTGGTGAGGAACTTTTGGGGTCTTTCCAACTGCTGCAGGTGGTTGACATGCATCTCCTGAAGGATATGAAGTATGAAACTCAAATGTATGTCTTTATTTAGTTACTTCAATCCTCAGATCATCCCAATGCTTTGCCAGAAAACTACAAATTTTGTAAGGAACTGACAAAAAATATTAGGCAAAAATCTGACATTCTGTAAAATTATAGACAGTTGAGAGGTATGCAATTGCCAGATAGCTGTGTCTGTGCATAGCTGATAACCCTACCTCTCAACCTCAAAGAAATTTGGATAAAGCCTGACATAATAGGGGGACAAGGGCCCAAAAACAGAAACAGATTTTAAATATTGCTCTTATAAACTTAGAAAGTTGTTAGAATAATAGGATTTGGGTTTGCATGTGTTTTTCTGAAGGATATGAAGACTGAAACTCAAATATATGTCATTATTTAGTGACTTCAGTCCACAGAGCATCCCAATAAATTGCCAGAAAACCACAAATGTTATGTGGAACGGACCAAAAATATGAGGCAAAAATCTGGACACACTGTGAAAATCTGGATAGTTGAGAGCTATGCTAATAACATCAGGTAGTAAGGTACTGACTATAAACTGTCTTTCTGCTTTTCCCGCTTCGGGGTCACCACAGCAGAACTCTGGTCTGCTAATGATTGGCAGTGATGTTGTATGGTGTTGAGTTGCCAGCCCGGTGCCCAACCAACAAAGAAGGCACACCCACGCATGCACCTACCTGCATGTCTTTAAATTCTCTCAACTGCAGGGAGGACATGCAGACTCCGCACAGAAAGTGCTTCAGCTGAGACTTGAACCGGAGAACCTCTTGTTGTGAAGCGACAATGCTAACTGATGCACCACCGCGGCCTCAGTAAAGTACTAACTAGATTTTATGTATTTGTTAACTATTATAAAGCATTGATCCATATGGATGTTTTCCAGACACAGCCCAGTAGCAGTGTTTGGTAATGTGACTTTATTTTATTTTTATTTTACATTTGTTAACTGGGATGGTCCGACTGGCCATAGGTCCATTTTCAGTGGAGGCCCGGGGAGAAAAGCTCCACAATAAGTAAAATTTTACACAATATGTTAAAATACAGTATATGGAGAATTTTCAAACAATATGTTAAAATACAGTATACATCAGAAGACATAACAAGACATATATATATATATATATATATATATATATATATATATATATATATATATATATATGGATCACCTTCGATTTACCGAAACGCCAAACCGCCGAAACACAAATCACCGACACCAAAATACCGACAACGCAAAACACTGAACACCATTACACCGACACACTACACGTAAACAACACAGTACACTACATGACATATCCACTAGCCCTAACCCAAACCCTAACCCTAAGGTCCGACACTACCGCACACTTACCCTACCTGCACCCTAACCCTAACTCACTTACCCACCCCTAACCCCAAGGTCCGACACTACCACACACTTACCCTACCTGCACCCTAACCCTAACTCACTTACCCACCCCTAACCCCAAGGTCCGACACTACCGCACACTCACCCTACCTGCACCCTAACCCTAACTCACTTAACCCACCCTAAAACATAAACCCATCACTAACACACACTTACATTACCCAAACCCTAACTCCAACACTACCGCACACTCACCTTTCACACACCCTAACCCTACATCATTCACTATTGCACACTTACCTGTCCGCTCCCTAATCCTAAATCCCTCACTATCGCATTCTTACCAAGTCGCGCTTACACATTCCCCTTGTCGGTCTTCCGGCTGTCGGGATTCCAGCGTGTCGGTCAACTGCATTGTCGGTCCGTTCACGTTCCTCTTCCGCGTGTCGGTCAACTGAAGGTGATCCATATATATATATATATATATATATACACACACAGGAAAAAATAGTTACACATGGTTAATAACTGAATAAGTATACAAATTCAATCAGCATTAGGAGAAGACCTAGACTGTAATATATATTACAGTAGGTATATTAGGAAGTGAGGTATATAAGTGGAATAATCTGAGGACTCATGTAATACATGGACATAGCCACTTATTCTTTAAGTGTGTTCTAAGTGAGTGTTTAAAGTGAGAAGAGGTGGGGGCAGAAATCAGAGCAAGACTGAGATTATTCCAGGTACTAGTGAACAGTGCATTTCCTGCAATATTGCTAGCCCTAGAGATACAGATGAGGGGTTTGTCAGAAGATCGGAGGGGACAATTTGTATTATAGTTGGTCAGAAGTTGGCTTAGTGCAGGGGTTTTTTCTGGATGTGTTACCAACCACATTGTAGGCAATGACTAATTGGTGATAGGTTAGTAGCTGGGGAAGGTCCCTTAAAGCCTGGTAATGGTGGGTTCTAAAGGTGGAGTTGTTTGTAAACTTGGCAATTTTATTATAACATGATTCGAGTCTAGCAAGGTCAAGTTTCCTAAGCTGGGTAAGAATTGGAGCAGCATACATTAGGGTATACAAGAGCTGAGTTTGGGCTAGGGTAATCTGTGCTTGTTTCGAGAGGGATTTTTTGTGCCTATATAGTGTTCCCATTTTTTTATGGACTTTTTTGATAGTTTGTGAAATGTGGATGTTGAAGTGTAGATTTTTATCAGTTTCAACACCTAGGAGTTTGGTATGGTCAGAAGGAGAGATAATAGTGCCATTCATGGAGGAAATAGTGAAGGATAGAGGAGTGAAAATGTTTTTTTGGGGGGTGAAAAGTAGTAATTTGGTTTTATTAGCTTTTAGACTAAGTTGGATTTGAGTGATCCGACTTTCCACAGAGCTAAAGGATTCCTGGGTGAGTTGTAGGATGGGAAGTGATGGAGCTGAACAGATAAGAGTTGAATCGTCAGCATATTGTATAAGTGAAGCATGCTGTGTGGTGGTATGGAGATTATTGGTAAATATGGAGAAAAGAAGTGGGACTAATATGGAGCCTTGTGGTACACCTATGGTAGGTGGGAGTAAGGGGGATAGTACACTTTGCAATTGGACAGATTGTTGTCTATTTGACAGATAGCTTTTAAACCAGGATATAGCGGAAGGGGCGAAGGATAGGGATTTCAGGGTGTCTAGTAGTAAGGAATGTGAAACCATGTCAAATGCTTCGGAGAGGTCTAGAAATATTGCAGATACAAAGTTATTATTATTTCTATGTTGGCTGATCAGATTGGTGAAAGAGAGCAGAGCGGTGGTTGTGCTATGGTGTTGTCGGAAGCCATGCTGTGTGTGGGAAAGGAGATGGTGTGAGTTTAGGAATTGTGTTACCTGACAAATGTATACATTTCTCTAGTATTTTAGATAAGGGTGTAGAATGGCAATGGGGTGATAATTTGAGTATTCGTAAGAGTTTCCGCCTTTATGTAGTGGAATAATGTATGATACCTTCCATAGCTGTGGGACATATGCTTCTTGTATGGAGCGATTTATAAGAATAGAAATAGGGTAGGATAAGGATTCAGCAGCTATTTTTAGGAAGTTGGTTGATAGATTTCAATGGCAAGGGTGGTAGGTTTCAGTTTTAGGAGGTGGTTTTTAATTGTTGAGGTGGGAACGGGTGAGAGCATAAAGGATGGGATGTTGTCAGGGCGTTTGGTTGGTTTATATGTAGGGCTGTTTTTGGATAATTGGGAGGATAGTGTTAAGATGGATTCTGTGAAGTGGTGATTGAATTGGGAGGCAGTGTCCTTGTTGTCATCTAGTACCTGCTCAGAGTAACACAGTAAGGCAAATGGAGATTGAGGGAATCAAACTGCACACCACAAGAAGCAGCTCACAGCCTTCATCCCCTACACTAAGTCAAACAACACCACAAGAAGCAGCTCACAGCCTTCAACCCCTACACTAAGTCAAACAACACCACAAGAAGCAGCTCACAGCCTTCATCCCCTACACTAAGTCAAACACCACCACAAGAAGCAGCTCATAGCCTTCATCCCCTACACTAAGTCAAACACCACCACAAGAAGCAGCTCACAGCCTTCATCCCCTACACTAAGTCAAACACCACCACAAGAAGCAGCTCATAGCCTTCATCCCCTACACTAAGTCAAACAACACCACAAGAAGCAGCTCACAGCCTTCATCCCCTACACTAAGTCAAACAACACCACAAGAAGCAGCTCGCAGCCTTCATCCCCTACACTAAGTCAAACAACACCACAAGAAGCAGCTCACAGCCTTCATCCCCTACACTAAGTCAAACAACACCACAAGAAGCAGCTCACAGCCTTCATCCCCTACACTAAGTCAAACAACACCACAAGAAGCAGCTCACAGCCTTCATCCCCTACACTAAGTCAAACACCACCACAAGAAGCAGCTCATAGCCTTCATTCCCTACACTAAGTCAAACAACACCACAAGAAGCAGCTCACAGCCTTCATCCCCTACACTAAGTCAAACAACACCACAAGAAGCAGCTCACAGCCTTCATCCCATACACTAAGTCAAACAACACCACAAGAAGCAGCTCACAGCCTTCATCCCATACACTAAGTCAAACAACACCACAAGAAGCAGCTCGCAGCCTTCATCCCATACACTAAGTCAAACAACACCACAAGAAGCAGCTCACAGCCTTCATCCCATACACTAAGTCAAACACCACCACAAGAAGCAGCTCATAGCCTTCATCCCCTACACTAAGTCAAACACCACCACAAGAAGCAGCTCACAGCCTTCATCCCATACACTAAGTCAAACACCACCACAAGAAACAGCTCACAGCCTTCATCCCCTACACTAAGTCAAACAACACCACAAGAAGCAGCTCACAGCCTTCATCCCCTACACTAAGTCATACACCACCACAAGAAGCAGCTCACAGCCTTCATCCCCTACACTAAGTCAAACAACACCACAAGAAGCAGCTCACAGCCTTCATCCCCTACACTAAGTCAAACACCACCACAAGAAGCAGCTCGCAGCCTTCATCCCCTACACTAAGTCAAACACCACCACAAGAAGCAGCTCACAGCCTTCATCCCCTACACTAAGTCAAACAACACCACAAGAAGCAGCTCGCAGCCTTCATCCCCTACACTAAGTCAAACAACACCACAAGAAGCAGCTCACAGCCTTCATCCCATACACTAATCAAACAATCTTTACAGTATGGCTGCAGCAAAAGTTAGTCCTTGTGGAGAAATAAGAAATTCACCTTGGTTTACAATGTGAATCAATAAAATGAAGTTACAGCTTGTCTTCACTTCCCTTTTGTAGTTTGATAGCTCACCAAGCCTGGTTTATGGAAAAGGTCCCTAAGTACTCATTGTTACCCTTGGAACCTCTGCTATTATTTGTATGTTCTATTTTACATTTTGATTTGTATTTTAGTAATAATATTTCAGTGTCCATAAACAGGAGCAGCTATTTATATGTGAAATTCACTCAGCTTATGATTTAGCCAATAAAGTTCTTCCTTTTGAATGCTATATGTAGAGGGGCAAATAATTTGTCTTTATCAAAAGAAAATGAAAGAGTAATCCAAATTATCAGTTCATATATGAAACCTTGACACAGCTTACTTTTAACTTTTTTGTACTTTTCCAGTAATAGACATGGCCGGAGACTGTAGACTGCTGTCAAGCTTACCCCCCTCTATCACCATTTGTACTTTCCACAAACCCTTGGGTGCGTTCATCTCTCGGGGGATTCTGCAGGACAGCCTTCCATATTCTGCTTATAGACTGTCCTGCTGCCATGTAATGTTAGGAGAGGAACACTAAAGTGCAGGACTGAGGAGGGAGTTCGGCACAACTACAGTGTCAATACTCCTGTCTGCTGCCAACTACTGAAATGTTCTTGGCTGATACAGGACTTCATTCCTCAGACACATCCCATCCCCCATTTCATGGCTTCAGTCTTCACTCTCACTAGACAAGTGTTGTAGCAGGAGAAGCCTACTGTGTGTAAGATGGGTATGCAGAAGGGCAGTTATTTAAGACACAATTGTACTGCTTTCTTTGGCCTCTCATCACTTATATTTGGTTGTGAACCCACTTCTCCAGCAATTTTATTTATTTATTTATTTATTTATTTTATTTTTTATTTTACATTTGTTAACCGGGAAAGTCCGACTGGACACATGTCCCTTTTCAGCGGAGGCCCAGGGAGAAAAGCTCCACATACAGTATAGTACAAGTGAGGATTTCATTACATCTATTACTACAATTCAACATGCAATATTCAGATATTAACATCTTGTTTTCAGGACTATGTATAAGGACATAACAGACTAATTTCAGTGTATAGTAGACAGAGTTAAACATTTCTGGTATGTCTACATTAAAGCATGCAATAATCAGAATTTTAACATCTTGTTCAAAGGACAATATACAAATAAGTTACAGACTCATTTCAGCATGTAGTAGATAGTTTAACATTTCTGTTAGTTGGTTTATATGCAGTACATTGTAAGACTGAGAGTAGTACAGTATTTGTGAAAAAGAAGTAGAAAAAGTTTTTAAAGCATTATTGGTAGTAAGGTTATTCTGTGGTACTTTGTGATATTAGAATTATAATAGTATTTGAGAGAAAAGTACAAAAGGTTTGAATAGGAGTTCAATCTGACAAGCCCATATGTTTGGGGTAGAGCAGGTATACCTGGGTAACTAGAGGAAGTTACTGGTGATCCTTAGCAGATGAATTCATGCATTCATGCAACAGTGCAGTGGTTTGGCTTAACCTGGGGTGACACAGGAGAAGAGCCAATTGTCTGAATAGTGGCTTTTGAGGAGTCTCTTGAATTGGGAAGCAGAGGTTGTAGTAGTAATGGGACTTGGGAGTTGATTCCAAACTCTGGCTATGGTGCAGGCAAAGAGAGACTTACCAGCATCATTTCTGTGTTTGATGACATTTATAAGGTTTTGGTTACTGGATCTTAAGGTTCTGGTGATTGTGTAGGGCTGAATTAGATGCTGTAGTGATGGGGTTTTGTTGGACAGGTAGTACAATTTGTGTGCTGTAGAGAGTTGATTAAGTAACAGTAGTTGGAGGAGCTCAAGACTTCCGCAGTGGTGCAGCGATAGTGTTGTTGCCTCACAGCAAGAGGTTATCCCGTTCGATTCTCGGCTTGGGTTGGGAGTGCCTTCTGTGTGGAATCTGCATGCCCTCCCCGCGGTCGAGTGGGCCTTCGAAAGACATGCGTTTGAATGGATGTGCCTTCATTGAAGACTGGGCGTCAGGCTGGCAAATCGGCACCATGAAAACCAACTGCCAATCATTAGCGGACCAGAGTTCTGCTGTGGCGACCCCTAACTGGGAAAAACCGAAAGACAAGCAACAAGTTGGGAGAGCTCAAGCCAGTTGAGCTGCTTTAGGGCACGACAATGATGGGATCTATGAGAGGCCTCCGTTGCGAACTTGGCAATCTGGTTGCAGCAAGATTCCATCTTAGTATCATTAAGCCAAGCAATCATTTTTTGTCAAATGTTATGTTGCAATGCAGCAAATAAATGCCTATTTTGTACTGAAGTTGCCCGGTTAGAATTCTGAGCAACGTTTAACACGTCTATATTATATTTTCGAAAGTTTCAAACATTGAACGCCATATGATCGACACCATATGAGCAATGTTTAAAATTTCGAAAATATAAAACAATAAAAATAAAAAACTATACTTACCTAAACACTGTAGGCAGGGGGGCAAGCACCTCCCATGTGGGGACTGCGCCCCCCACACCCTCGCTACTTAAATATTCCTACTCTGAGATTGCACTGCATTGAAGTAAAGGGAAAATATTCCCTACGGCAATTTCCGGTTTATGTGCATGATGTTTCGACCAATCAGGTTCGCTCAATACGCTTTCGCTGTTTACAATTTTTGATCACGCGATAAGAACCCATATTTAACTTATTTTCACATTTTGAATATTCAGTGAAAGACAACACTTTCTAATTCTAATATGGTTTAATTTATTTGCAGTAAAATAATGGCAATAAATTTGGAGCTACTGAAATATTGACATAAGTGAACTGTAGTGACAACCTCTGTAATGTTTTACTATTTTTCCCAGTAATTTCTGGTTTATCACATAGCACACCAATCCCACAACTTCCATGCACTTAATTTTTGTTTTTTGTCATCTAAGCCAAAGTAATTGTTTTTCTTATCTCCCATCTTAAAATGTGCCCAACAGCTTACTGAAAAGAAAAAAACACCGTTTATAAAACAATGGCTTCTGTGCAATTCATTTTGGAGTGAAAAAGTCAGTTGTCTTAAAGTTCATTTTGAAACTATTTTCTTCTTAATGCAGATTTTCTCTTGTCACTATGGTAATTTATTTTATTGCTTAATTACATAGCTGCAACTTTTCAATTTCTTAATTCTTTTCTTTTGTTTTATGTGAGTATGGTTTCCTACCCTGCAGTAAATAGCAGTTACTGGGTCCTTGTAAAATATAACATAAATATTATTCCATTTCTTGCTGTCATATGAAATGAAAACAAATTCCTTCTTAACTTAAATACTTGTTTTTTTTATTCAAATACAGTGGATGTGATTTCATTCACATGCCCTTGACATTTTTTGTAAAGGAAACCAAAACTTTTAGGTTGAATATCAAACAAAACTACTTATTAATAATGTATATAATTATGTGGTTCAGTGTATCAAATTGCACTTGGGACATTAATTTGTTACATATTTCAGAATTTAGATTTGCAATGCTGCATTAGCTGAAGGTCACATTAGCACTCTTTCTACGAATTTTTCTACCTCGCTTTTTGGCAATATTCAAATGATTTATTGAATTGTTTGCTTGATAACTTGTACTACTAAAACCTGATGCATGTATTTTCTGTATCTTCAGTTGAATTAATACCTCTTGCATTACTGATACTGTATAAGTAACACTATTTCCCATGCTTATTGATGTGTTGATTAAATTCTATATTTTGCTGTTAACACTGTCACTACCTATACTTCAAGTTGTAGCTGAAGACTCCAGCTGGCCAATCCACCTACAGAGTTAACAAATAAAAAATTAAAACTGTTTCACTGCCAAGGCACTCAAACATACCACAGCCGTACACTTTCTGCCACACCATAGGCAAAGCACTCTGAAATGGATGAGATACCATTTCCTGCAACATGATGACAAGAATGAATAAAAACAGCTCCTTCCCATAGTTTGAAACACTAGTTTTAAGTTTTTTGTTCTAGAAATCCTAGTTATGAACATGAGAGGTGGTGATTTTAGAAATTTCAAAGAAAAGAGAGAACAGGAATGGATTGTACAGCTTAATTCAGATAGGGTCCCTGGCATTAATGAGCCTGTTTCTTTAAAGCCTATACTGAAAGCTCGGCCACTGCCACATTGATATATATATATATATATATATATATATATATATATATATATATATATATATATATATATATATATAGTAAATTAGGGGTTTTATTTTAATGTACATTCATTTGTGACTAGGTTGTATAGATATAGATGTATATATAAACTTTTTTTTATTACATTTTTTATATGTTGCAGTAATTGTGAGGTGTGAAGAAGCAGTCTTATGACTGTGAAAGTGCTTACCGTTTACACTTTTCACTGTCTGTGCTTGTTTATTAAACGTTTCTTTTGATCGTGATTTCAGCCGCAGTGTTAGAACATTAAAATGAAAGATAAAATTAGGCTATCTATCCTGAATTTCTAATCACATCAGTGATTTTTGAAATGCGATAATTTATTATTATGACAGTTTTCTGCATGTTGTATTTATTTTTAAAGCATCATTTCTTATATTTGGCATTTTTATTCATTCCTCAATTATCATTTTCATTAAATTGCTGTACATGTACAGTGTAAAATACTTATGCAATTAAATAACCTTAACTTTATTTGACTCATTAGTGACTGGAAGGGGCTTTGCAGTGTGAGGGGCAAATTTAAAACTTGCATTTGCGTGGTGCTGTTCTTCGCTCACGGGCAGTTAGCAGTGCCCTGTACAGGTGCAAAAGCCTAGAAGCTCAGTTTTCCCTAAACAGCTGTCAGCGAAACCCTTCCAAGCTTTTCTGCTGCTCTAGGAGCAACTCAGTTGCACACTGGGCAGTGTTGCCTTATTGATCAACCTCAGCCAATGCAAAGTATAGGTCCTTGTAGTCTTGGCGCTATCAGCACAGTCCTGTCAAATTAACCCATTCCCTTCCGTAATAAAACATACAGTAAGAGCCTGCTATCATGGATGGGCAGTTTCCCATCATCTCTCTGGCCAGCCTGATAGACATGGGCATCCTGAGGCAATGTAGCAGTTGTTGCATATATACTGACAGCCACTTAATCTGCGGCGGTGGTGCTGCGGTAGCATTGTCGCCTCACAGTAAGACGCTGTCCGGTTCAACTCTCAGAGCGTCTTCTGCGTGGAGACATGCGTGAATGGGCGTGCCTTCGTTGAAAGTTGTGCGTCAGTGCTGGCAACTTGGTATGTAAAAATCAACTGCCAATCATTAGCGGACCGGAGTTCCGCTGTGGCGAGCCCTAACCGGGAAAAGACAAAAGTCACAACATACTGACAGCCACTTACTCCTAAAACAAACAAATACTTTGTGAGAGATGTAGTGACACTAAAAAATTGGAGGCAAGACTCTCACATAAGGACAAATCGAATGCCAAACATGTTGTCAACAGACACACACACTTCCCACACTAAATATGTGTACAACAGATAAACCCACATATGTGGAGATACTCACTAGTAACTTACCAAAAAAATCAGAGGCCTCCAAAATGAAAACCACTTACACACATAACAATGCAAAAAAACAACCACAACACATAATAACGTACACACCAGTTTTTCAAAAAATAAGTTCATAAGGCGTAACACCACAAAACCTAATGTATTGGTCATAGGTGACTCCAGTGTGAGACATACAGATGTTCTCCTCACCAGGCTGGATAAGGAGCGGGTTACAGTTAGTTACCTGTCAGGTGCCAGGATCCATCAAGTCACTGAAGCACTCAAGTCACTCAACCGCAAGTACTGGTATGACTCCATCATAGTCCATGTGGGAGAGAATGACTTGAGATGTAGCTCACTGGATTGTATGAAGTGAGACTTGACAAACCTTTCAGATTGTGTCACTGGCAGGTGTAAGCCTAGCCTTAAGCAGCATTCTACCTTCTCCAAGGATGATGCCACAATACAAACAGAAAATGATTGACTTTAACAGTTGGCTTAGCTTCTGGTGTCAGTCCAAGGGGATCCCAGTATCTGTCAGCCTAGGAAGACATGGTCGACAGGCCATGCTGCTTTTCCAGAGATTGTCTGCACCTGTCTCCTGTAGGCTTTTGGAAACTGGCAAAAGCATTAGCCTCCCATCTTGTGCCTTTTTTAGGCAGTGTCAAAATAACCAACCACCCAACATAACAAAATGCTTTCTAGGTAAACTGAATGTGCCGCTGCTTAATGCTAGGAGTCTAAACAAGAAACTGTACTCCCACTCCCTGGAAGCACTCCTCACTTTGGAGGATGCTGACATCTGTGCAGTCTCTGAAACATAGTTCAATGGCACAGAAAGCATCTTGGCCATGCAGGGCTACAATGCCTTCCATACGTTCGGACCACAAACTGAGAGTTAAAGAACCAAAGGAGGAGGTGCATCCATCCTCATTAAGGATAAGTACACCTCAAGACTGGTCAAACAGTATGACTCTCTTGAGTTACTTCATGTCCAATTAACTATAGGCAAAGTCTCCTACCACATTATAGTGAGCTAAAGGTCCCCCACCATGAAACAGGAAAATCTTACCACATACCAGGACTTACTGGAGTCACTTGCCATATGGCCCGACACCTCACTCATGTGAGATTTTATTTATCCTACCATCGACTGGGAAACATACATGACCACAAACATGCTGGCTCAGAGGTTCTTGGACTTTTTGAATGCAAATGCTCTGGAACAGCTAGTCAGCACACCCACAAGAGGTTCAAATATCCTGGACATAGTACTTACTAACATGGTAGAGCATTGCACACTCCCCAGTGGGATGTCCTTCCCGGTAAGGTTGGACCATAAATCAGTCTCATTTCATGTAATTATAAGACCAGATACCCCATCAAGTTCAAATATACTTAAGACAAACTACTTCCTACTAAGTGATGGTATAAGACATTTCAAAGCCTCCTCAAATGCAGATAACACAGACTCCTGTGCAGAGGTATACACCAGTGCTCTGTATAATCACTTAAGCAGTTGTATAGAATCAGCTGTACCTGACTGGATTAAAACCAGGTCTTGCCAAAAAAACAAGCCAGTCTGATGGACTGCTAGTATAAACAGGCTATGCAACAAAAGAAAAAAAACTAATGTCCAAGAGCAGGAAGGAACTGGCTCAGCAGAGGAAGAACTCCCTCTCTAGCTTAACCAATCAAATTAGAGATCTTGTCGAGTCCTCCAAAGCTAATTATGAAGAAAAATAGCTTCTCTAGCTAAGGATAATCACAAGGCATTCTTTAACTATGCCCAAAATCTAAATGGGAATACCTAGCTATGCACTGAACATGTTGTGGATGGCACCACCCATACTCAACTGGAGTTAATAGCCAACCTGCTAGCTGACATATTTGGAGCAAACCTCATCCCCCAAAGTATACCTGCCACCATTCCTCAGCCTGTTATCTCAAAATACCAGGTCATCTTGGCACTTTCCAAGGCCAAAAACATGGCATCAATGGGACAAGACAAGATCCCAGGTTGCCTTTTAAACAATTTAAAACATGACCTAGAAGATCCACTTGGATCCCTGTTTAACTACAGCCTGCAAACTGGCTATATTCCAGCAGAACAGAGGACAGCAACAGTACCTCTGCTCTAAGGGGAACAGTCAACCAACCCTTGTAATTATAGGCCCATAAACTTGAGTAGTCTCATCTGCAAGGTTATGGAAAGAATCATTATGAACCTTATTAACAAGGACATAGGTAATCTCCAAACTTTGGACCCAACCCAGTACAGATTTGTTAAACATAGATCATGCCTATTAAACATAATTGACTTCTCTGAGAAAGTCACCAAGGCCCTAGACGAGGGAAAGACGGTGCATACTGCCTATCTTGACCTGGCCAAGGCATTTGACACAATCCCCCACTCAGGTATTATAGATAAACTTTCCCAACTGGGAATTAACCCCTACATTATCAGATGGGTACCCAAATGGCTCACCAACAGGACACATACTGTCAAAGTGGGTGACTTCACCTCTAACAAAATACCAGTTACCAGTGGTGTACCACAGGGTTCTGTGCTGGTCCCCTTAGTGTTCAGAATTTATTTCTCAGAAGTCCAGACAAACTTGGATGGTCTGTGTCTGACCAAGTTCCCTGATTATTGCAAATTGGGAGCAATCACTGAGTCCCCCAATGAAGTTAATATACTGCAGATAGGGTTAACACAGACAAATGACTGGGGTCAAACCCACAAAATAAAGCTAAATGCAAAAAAAAAAGCATTATTATTCCCTTTGGGAAAGCTGAAATCCCTGCTAATTACATCATAGACAGCATCCCCCTAAGTGTAGACCCAGTGGTACATGATCTGTATATTCAGGGTTGATAGCAACCTGAAGTTTGACCTCCATGTATCCACAGTAGTAAATAAATCCTTCTATGTGGCACATCTTATAAGTAAAGATATTACATCTAGATCTAAGGATGTTATAATTCCTTTATACTCTGCCCTCATCAGACCAGTAACAGTACAATGTTTTTGTTTCTACCTCACCAGACACCTGCAACAACTGGAGAGACGACATAGGTTTCTCACCTAAAATTACAGGGTGCACAAAATAAGTATAACGCAGAAAGACTGAAAGCTCTGTCACTGTATTTTGTCTCCTACAGGTTGCTAAGGGATGACCTGTGCCTGGCTTACATGGCAGTCTCTGAACCAGCCATGATAGAAATGCTACACATTCATAAATCGAACTGCATGAGGTTCACTCACTTCAGGTATCTTAACCTATCCTCTGACATGAGCAGGTCATGCTGGAGAGATGAAGACATCTCCCAGAGACTGCCCCTTCTCTGGAACAAGCTTCCATTTCATGTGAAACCAAGCCCCTCCCTGACCCTCTTCAAATGCAACTTAGATCAATGGAAGGGTGATCGCAAATTCACTCCTGGGGTGGCGGCCATGTCCTTTCTAGACAGAGGAAGTCAGTATTAACTATAATAGATCATTACCTCTGTGAACTTTACTCACCTAACCACCAACAATTGGGGAATTTGGAATAAATATGGCTAGTCTTGTCAGGGCTGTAGGGCTGTTAGCCTAGTAACCTTCTATGAACCTATGAACCTCATTAAGGAACTGTTTCATGAAGATAACACTTGCAGTCATATGGGTGTACAGCCTTCTAACTGTACATCCTGCTGAGCAAACTCTGACATATCTGTTCAGATGCTATAGCTCACACCAAGCTTTCTTTCTTTAATTTTTCTTTTATTTCAGGCTTTTTGAACCCTTCCATAATCTGTCTATTACAGTATTTATCAAGGAATTCACTTATCAAATGCCATTAATGGGATAAATATTGTTGTGATATCCATTTTAAACCTAGTCCCTTCTTCCACCACAGGCTTCTTCAAATTCAATTTCCTCACTTTAGTATCTCATCATTTTATGCATTTGTAATATTTCCCCACGTGACCTCCTTTCCTTAAGTATGTAGGATTATGTGTCAATAAATTGCCACCCCACTATATCAGCTTTCATTAAATCGAGCACCCATAGTGGAAAAATCAAAGAATCAGCAAAAAAAAAAGCGCAAACAAATGTTTTATGCAGGGGTAAAGCCATCCTGTACCCCGCACAACCCCTGCTTATTTTATATACCAACTCCAAGATCACGCAACAGTGAGAAAGGGGGAAAACAATCACACTTCCCACTGTGTGCCAGTCCCCCTGAAGGAAATGCCGGCATCCTGCAATGAACTAGCATTGCAGTGTAGAAGCCCTGCTAACAAAATGCACAATATAGCACACATGACATGACACGCAAAGCCCACACATACGTATATGTGTATATGGATCTACTTCATATGGTCAAAATTTCAGGATGTTGACATTGATATGGCCAAGACCATATGATCAGCATTCGAAATGTAGACCATACAATAAAAAATAAAAAACACAAAAAAACTTACCATCACACTGCTAGCAGGGCCCCCCTGACCCCCCCCCTTACCCCCTGGAACTTAAATATATCCACTCCAAGATCGCACTACAGTGTGGAAGATGTAAATATTTCCATTCTGCACTGTACGGAGATGCAGGTTCCGCATAGTCAATATTTTGAATGTCGATCATATGGTCTCGGCCATATGAATGTCGACATTCTGAAATGTCGACCATGTGAAGGGAACCCGTGTGTGTGTGTGTGTGTGTATATATATATATATATATATATATATAAGGATAGCAGTCTCATTGTAGCACCACGTCCCATGCCTCTGATCATTTTAGTTTCCTTCATTAGCACTATTCTTCCCCCTCTCAATTTACCTGCATGGGCCCTGGCTCACACAGCTGCTGGCAGTGCACAATACATGGTCATATTAAGACTTTGTTTAGTATAACATCACTTATGTCACACTCCTGTACGACACATTCCATAATATTGCTTGCTGTAGCTATGGAGCTCTCATTCTACTCTTTACAGTTCATGCTTATAGTAATTAATACCTGCAATTTTATTCTGCAGTACTTCCAAGTCTAACACCAACATTCATTCATATTCTACCGCTGGTTCTTTTGCTCTGGTTTTTCCCGAATACCATTTCTCTGCACTGCTTACATCCTTCTAATGTCAGCTATTGGGTGGGTTCTTCCTGTATGACCACCTCAACCTTTGTGCTGTCAGCAAACAACTTTATCTTTTCTTCACCCTGTCTTGTTACTACACTAGCAAGTATTAAATAGTGCTGGTCTTACCACTGTCTTCTGCATCAAGCTTCTGATTACCTCCTGGTTTTGTAGCAGAACTCTTAGCCAGTTCTCTACCCATTTTGCCATTTTAGACCCTATTCCCACTCCACCTTCTTGAGCTTTATGGATGGCCTTTTTTTGTGGGCTAAATCAAGTGTCTTTGTTGCCTCCCCAAAAAAAACTACTATTTTTTCTTTCTCTCCACTTTGCTGGTAATCCAGTCACTATATCATATCAGACTAACATGGCATGAGTTCTTGACTCTGAATCTATCTCGAGTCATGTCCCTCCCATTATTGTCTACTAAGAAGTATCTCAGTGTGCCCATCAGAGTTTTTTCCATTACATTCCCTACTACACAGTTTAGAGTAACTGGTCTATAGTTCCATAGGTCAAATCTCTTCTCCCTTGCTCATTTATAGTCCTGTGGCACCTACCTTTATCTCAGACACCCACTGAATAGAGCAGTTCATTCTTTGTTACTTAGTCTTTTAAGTGTCTGTGACATTAATGACTTGTTATTGCATGCCAAAAATGCTAAACCATGCACAATAATTTTCCGAAGTAAAGTTCTGGAAAAGTCCTCATTAAAACTCAAAAGTATCTGAACTTGAATATATAGAAGAAGAAAAAAGTAAAAAAAAACACTCATTTGTCGTATGCATCCTATAATTTGGCCCCAAACTAGGCACCCACTTTAGCTAATAATAGGATATCAGTACAAAAATGTACATATTTATTATATTTTAAAATTAGTAAGACTCAAATTCAGCATTTATCTAATTTGACTGATAACAGTGGTAAGGGGATAGAACGAAATACATTTCTACCACTTAAACTGCTGCTGTAAATTATTTTTTGTGTATTTTCCAGGATGTACTATTGAACAGCATATATTTTTCCACATAAAAATGATTAATTTGCTGTTTTGACAGTATTTTGGCTTTTACCTAACTTTATGATAAGTATTGCTTGTTCATTAGATCAATGAAATCCGGTATGTGAACACATCACAGGCTGAGAGTTGTTATAGGTAATAAAGACTTTCATTTTAAAATAAGATATTATTCATTCTGTGTTTCCCCATTTCAAGACTATGATAAAGGAAATATGAGTATGATATAAAAAAGAAATCATACAGTAAACATATTTTCTGTTACCCCAAAGTTAGAATGAAACAAAGAGCCTAAATTTGTTGAGTTTGTTCAGTTTTTACTCACCTGTCCTTGCTGTACAGGAAAGCAAGCGTTTCAACCCCATACTGAGTGTGTTTTCAGCAACACCTGTTCCTCAAAGGCTCACACACCCAACGACTTACTCACTCTCTCTCTCTAAGCAACATACTATGCCAACCTCTTGGCTTGATGCAGTTTCTGTAAAGACTTTTTGTATTGTTTCCTTTTTTAACGTGCCTTGTTTTATATCCAACTAAGCCTCATTTCGATTTCAATTTTCAGAGAAATGAGCAGTGACAAACCAAGAAGACAAGATAGCCAGGCAGCCTGTTGTTAAGCCAAAGGAAATCGTTGAAACCAGTTTCAGTTAGTGTTCTCTGTCACCATTTCCTGTGCTCATTTTCTTTCCGTATCAGTTGTAGAATGCACTCACGTAAATGTACCTTTTGTGTATATATGCATCGATACACACACACACACACACACACACACACACACACACACACACACACACACACACACACAAAAACATTCTAACTCTGAAAGATAGTTGAAAGACAACTATTTTTTTTTCTGTAAATTATTCCCTTTTTATTTTTAGATCACTTGCTTTTGATAACTGCTGCTTAACTATTGCTTCCTGTTAATGTAATTATTGATAGCTGCTTCCAGTTACTCACCAGTATTAGATCGTCTGTTGGCCAGTGGCTGAATGCCATTTCTGTTCATGCATCTACCATCATGGGTTTGGTCTCTGTATGAATACTAAAAAAATGAATCATAAAAAGCTGCATTTCTTTATATAGTACTTTTTATACTGTTATTGATTAAGCTTTACTATGTTGTTGTTTTTCTTTCATTAAAAATTGAGGTAGCCTTCAGATGTACAATTGTGCCATTTCTTTACTGACTAATGGGTTATACATGTCATATATCCGATAGGTTAAATAAATTTAGCTCTAACTTTACCCCTCTTTCCCCTCCATCTATCTCTCAAGGTATATCTGAATCTGGCTGTCATCCAGCTGTCACACAAGACCAAGTCCTAACAGTGGTATCAGAAGTAAAAATGCTGCACCAATGGGTCCTGACAATATTTATTTATTTTATATTTGTTGATCAGGGAAGTACATCTGGGCACAAACACCCCTTTTCAGTGGAAGCCCATGGAAAAAAGCTCCAGTATATGCAGTACAAACAAAATCTTTTAAGTTATACAATATCAACAAGGTCAGGCAGAATACAAAAGCTTCTTATACTAATTATATTCTTTACAGATATAGTTAAAGAACTATACTGTGGGATATCTAGTATTCTAGTGCAATATCTCTGGATGCATCTTGAATCATATGAAGCATGATTTAGCCACACTTCTAGCGACACTGTTTAGTCTCAGCCTCCATACAGGTTTTGTACCAAGTGACTGGAGAACAGTTACAGTCATCCCCCTGCATAAGGGAGGACCTTCCACAGATCCATAAGTCTGACCAAGCTCATGTGTAAAGCCATGGAAAGACTTATCATGGAACTAATCAACCATGACATAGGGAACTTCCAAACACTGGACCTGTCTCAGTCTGGGTTTGTCAAGGGTAGGTCATGCTTACTCAAGATGGCAAAATGGTATGCACCACATACGTCCACCTGGCCAAAGCTTTTGACACAGTTCCCCACTCAGGCATAATAGAAAAGCTACATAAACTGGGAATAAACCCCTAATTGCTCAAAGCACCATAATAACAAGAAAAAGAATAAACCGGTAACAAATACATGTCTGTTTATTCACTGATTAAGTGCTTTCATCTTTAGGATACAGACTTCTTCAGAATTAGCATAATTAAACACAATCTTCATTTAAATAGTCAAAACAGGTCACATGACACCGCTTAAAAGAACTGCAACCTTTAACTAACTCTCAACTTTAAACACGTATGTGCAATTAAATTAAAAATTCATTCTTCCCTTAAATGCATCCCAAACCTAAAATACAGTTCAATCAAATTAATTAAATCAACTCAATAAATAACCATGTCAAATCTTAAAATTTATACTTTTAAAGATTTTAACTTCAGAACACTCATAATACAAAAATAATCAAGTCCAGCTACTTTTTCAGCTTCAGTGATCAATTGCCTTTTTAATTCACATTTTTCAAGCACCTACTTCCAAGACCCCCCCCCCCCCACACACACACATTTTACTTTACCTTTTCTAGGACCTTGAAAACAAACCCATGATCTTGATAAAAATTAATGTGCCTCTAAAGTGCATTTGTCATATTTTTATTTTTACAATCATACTCATGTTAATAAATTCTTGTTTTGAAGTATTGCTCAGTTTCTCCAATATAAAATGAACATTTTGCATGTAGCCACATGTACAACACCTTTCATTTCAGTGTTAAAATATCCGTCTATCCCAAAAATATGCCTCCCATTAATATAATTTTTCTTCTCCTTCCTTGATTGCCTGCATTTCCCACATTTGTAGGTACCTTTTTTGTTCTAGAACTCATGGCACACATATACTTATTGCATTATAGTTTTAAAGTTAACCCCTTTTCTATAAACGCATTTTGGTTTCTTGCCTAAAACAGTAAGAATATTGTGAATATTTTACAATTATTAAAACTAATGTCCCTAATTACTCTACTGTCCACTGAGTATGTGGCAGTCATAGCACAAGGGAAACATTTTTCACCACTGCTAACATTAACAACTTCTTCTTGTTCAATATTCATACTGAAAATTGGGGAATAAGTGCCATCTTTCCTTTTATTTAACATTGTCTCTTGAATACTATGAAGCAAAACAATAGGATAGCCTTTGTTTTTAACCATGCTGACCAGGACTTCTGTATTCATTTGAAACTATTCTTGCTAAACTTACCTTTTGTCCCTTAACCAATGCCATCTTTTGAAGGTAAGGATGGCGACTACTAAAATATAATAGGGGAACTAGAATACATGGGCTTCTGATAGATGTTGGAAAGAAATGCATTACTAAAACTATTCTTTGTAATAGTGACATCTAACTAACATAGCCTGCCATTAGTTACCTCATAGGTAAATTTCACAAAGGGGGTGGTCCCATTAATATAACCAATACATTCTAACACATCCTCTTAGGTCCCCAACCAAAAAATACAGATACCCAAAAACCTACTATATTAACCCCACTTCTTAACATATTTAGAATTAAGTAGGAATTTCCTTTCCCATTCTGCCATCACTAGATTAGCAAAGCCCGGGGCACATGTTGCACCCATTTTGAGTCCTGTAATTTGATGGTTGTATTCCCCCTCAAAAACACAATTGTTTCTCAAAACTATCCATCAATGTGGTTAAAACATTAATTTTCTCATTAGAAAAAGAACCCATTACAACAAGACGCTCATTAAACCACTCCAAAGCCACCATGTGTGGGATAACCAATCTTTAACAATAATAGTCACAAACAACATATCTTCCTTATATAAATCATCTTTTATATTCCTTAAAAATCTCAAGAATCTTTAGGCAAATGAGGTATTTTTCTAACCACACCTTTGATGTTGTAATCAATAAATTTTGCAATGGGGCAGGTTTTGAGCTGTTTCCGTTTGCTACTTGGGTTCGACGCTTGACCCTTATTTGGTTCTGTGGTTTATGTTTGAAACCTCTGCCACCTACTGGATTGCCATATGGCTCACAGATAAGATGCAGATAATTAAAATATGGAAAGTTACCTCCGCAAAGAAAAGTTACCTCCGCAAAGAAGACCATTCACTGGTGGAGTCCTCCAGGGTTCTGTGCTGGGATGTCTCCTGTTTGGCATCTATTTTCTGAAGTAAAAACCAATACAAAAAGGCTCTGGCTGACTAAGTTTGCAGATCACTGCAAGATAGGAGCAGTTATTGAATCCCTAAGTGACTTAACCATCCTGCAGGAAGGTTTGTCTCAAATAAATAACTGGTGACAAAGTCATGGCCTGAAATTAAATGCCAAAAAAATCATTATTGTATTCTTTGGGAAGTCCTCTACCCCCAGAGACCTACCACATTGACCATACAACCCTAAGAGTTGACCAAGTTGTTCAGGATTTGGGAACTTATGGGGACAGTGACCTAACATTTGACCAACATCTGTCTATAATTGTAAGAAAGTCCTTCTATATTACATAGCTTATGCACAAAGGGATTGTGTCTAGATCTAGGGATGGCATTGCTCCCCTTTACTCAGCCCTCATTAGGTCAGTCATTGAATATAATGCCTCCTTTGGCATGTAACTCTCCAGACATAAGCAACAACTTGAATGCCGACAGAGATACCGTACTAAAAGGATACAAGGCCAGAACAGCATGTTACCTTGACTGATTCAAAACCTGCTACACTAGATATCCTTCAGATTGCAAAAAGGTGACCTGTGTATGACAAGTCCACAATAAAAAGAAGATCCAACGTATCACTGAAGACTTGACCACACAGAATTTATTCAAAAAGTAAACGTAAAGCGCTTTTCGTCACTCAGTCTGAAGAAGTTGCTCAAACATTGAGCGACGAAAAGTGCTTTACGTTTACTTTTTGAATAAATTCTGTGTGGTCAAGTCTTCAGTGATACGTTGGATCTTCTTTTTATTGTGGACTTGGTTTGTTTAAAGTATTTAGTTTGTCACCTGTGTATGACATACAAGGCATCCTCTGACCCATCACTGATGGATTTATTGCACATCAGCAAGTCAAATGGTATCAGAAAAATGCAGTTTAGGGATCAAACCTCTTCTGCAACATCAACAGAATGGTTTGGAGGAACAGGTATATCTCACAGAGGATACCACTGCTGTGGAGCAGACTCCCTGTCCACATAAAACAAAGTTCATCCCTTTTCATTTTCAAGGACAACATAGGTCTATGGATGGGAAATAGAAGATTTACTGCAGGACTGCCCCCTGTGCTACTAATGGATAGAGGCAGCTGCTAAATGCTTTATCCCATGCATGTGCCCCCTCAAATTATCTATAGTATGATCCCAGGTATTCTCATTAGGTGTAATATATAATTATCAACCATGGAATATTATCTATAGTACGATCCCAGGTATTCTCATTAGGTGTAATATATAATTATCAACCATGGAATATTATCTATAGTATGATCCCAGTTATTCTCATTAGGTGTAATATATAATTATCAACCATGGAATATTATCTATAGTATGATCCCAGTTATTCTCATTAGGTGTAATATATAATTATCAACCATGGAATATTATCTATAGTATGATCCCAGTTATTCTCATTAGGTGTAATATATAATTATCAACCATGGAATATTATCTATAGTATGATCCCAGGTATTCTCATTAGGTGTAATATATAATTATCAACCATGGAATATTATCTATAGTACGATCCCAGTTATTCTCATTAGGTGTAATATATAATTATCAACCATGGAATGGAAAGGGAAATTGGCTAGGCTTAAAATGACCCACTAGCGCAGTTAGTCTAGTACTTCCCTATGAACATACACAGACTTTCTTCAGAACAATTGCTCCATTGCATGTGGCACAGAAGTAGTATCTAGGATACAAATGGGAGAAACTAGAGAGACCTGTAAGATGCATGCCTGTCAGTAACAGTGCTGTTGATCAAAGGAAAAAAGATGCAACACATGATCATTTGAGAAACCAAGAAAGCAGTACAATATGGTATGTTTATTATACTTGTACAGTAGCATTAAGGATAAAGGGGATATTCAGAAACATATAATGCAGGACTGCCCACTACATTATAAGGGAGTAATTCAAAGACTGCTGTACTGGTCACAGCAGTATGAAGGGGCCAGTAGGTAGTGCTATACTGAGCTTGCTGGTTAATGCTGTATGGGGCGGTTTGACAGTGCGCAACTATTGCTGCCTATTGCAGAAGCAGGTCTGTTATTGCCACAGCAGGTAAACATTGCAAGGCAATGTTTGTTTTGTGTGTGTGTGTGTGTGTGTGTGTGTGTGTGTGTGTGTGTGTGTGTGTGTGTGTGTGTGTGTGTGTGTGTGTGTGTGTTTATGTAGGAGCATGATTGCAACTGTATTTGTATTGGTGCCTGTGTGACTCTATGTATCTGTCTGTCTGTGCCTGTGCATGTCGTATGTGTGTGTGCCTGTGTGTTTGTAGGTGCCTATTAACAACATTGTGAGGTTTAGTATGGCAAACACATAATGCAGTTGTTCTAACTTAATGCAGTTGTCCCAGTTTAATTTCTCCAGATGAATTGGGTTGTTTAACACCATGACAGCAATGGACCCCATAGTTGAATCAAGACATAATTAAATTTTGTTCTTTAATGTTTGCCAAGAGTGTTCTTCACAGCACCCACAAAGTACCCAGAATTCTTTCTTTCTGAAGTTCATATATAGCTACCTGCACTGGTAGCATCTTTAAATATGCCCATTTGCTCCTAGTACCAACAGAACTATACAGGTGTCCTTATTGCATCTTACTCTAGGTTTTTGCTTGCATCTCTTGATATTTTCTAACGTTACGATTTTCTGTTCATACGACACTATAATGCCCTCAGTGTAGCAATTCCAGCAATCAGTGCTGATTGTCTTTCTCTTGAACAACAGTACCTGGTTTCCTTGCTTCTCCCTTCATAGCTCCTGGTATTGGATGATCCCATGTGATTATTACACCTTCATTTGGGGTTCATGCTTCCAATGCCTCCCAGCTGCCTGTATGTTGTAATGTTCACACAGTTTCCAGTATAACAACATTGGCACTTTGTCATGTTTCACTTTTTCTTAATTTCTTCGAATGTTTTGGTTTCTAATACCATGACAGGAATGGCCCCCATTCCTGAGTCGGAGTGTGATTAAAGTTCATGAAATTAGCATTGCTTCAGTCTTTGATGCTTGTTAAAAGCACTCGTCTCAGCAAGCACATCATACCCAGAATTGCCTCCTCCTGCAGTTCATATAGAATTACATATACTGGTAGCATATTTAGGTTTGCTTGAAAATTACTTTTATTATATCTGTGCTCCTGCCACTATTGGAACTAACTGGTGTCTTTCTCCCATATTGCTCTAGTTTTTCTTTGCATATTTTGGTATGTTATAACTTTGTGTCTCTTAGCATGCAGGATACTATAATTGTTATGGGTAACTATTTCAACTATTAATGACACTTTTGTTTTGTTTTTTTCTTTGACTACTGTATCTGGCTTCTTGCTTCTACTTTAACTGTTGATATTGGATGATCCCATGTGAACAGAACTTCGTTTTCAGTAATTCTTCATGGTTCCAGTGCTTCTCAGTTGAACATATACTGTAGTATTTTCACAATCCCCAATGCAACCGTCTTGCCATATTGTTAAGCCTTTCAGTGTACAGACCCTCAGCCATGAGTCTGTTGCACCCAAACACAAGCTGTACAACAGCTTCTAGTTCTGTACTATGGAACCTGCATTTGTCTGTATTACTCATTTTTTATAGATTTTGTAAACTACCATGTATGTAGTCTGCTATCTTGAGATGCCATTATTAACCTTTCATCTTTTAGTTTAAATTCACCTCTGCTTTACCATTTATACATCAAATATTAATGAACATGTGGTTGATCCAGGAGTTTCCTATATTTTCAGTATAACTGTGGCCTTTTTTTTTCCATTCATATTTTTCTGGTTATATTCTTTATATTAGGTGCGCAGTTGTGCAGCTATTAGTGTTGTCACCTCACAGCAAGAGTTTCTCCAGTTCAGTTCTCATCTGGGGTGCCTTCTGTGTGGTGTGTGCTTGCCCTGTATTTGCATGGATTTCCTCCAGGTGCTCCTGTTTCTTCCCATATTCCAAAGTCATGCATCTGGAACATTTCTCCCTGGGCCTTTGCTGAAAATGGGCTCTGTCCCAGCTGGACTTTCCCAGTAAACAACTGTTAAATAAATATTATTTGGGTTTTTTGCCGATTTCTGTTGCCATCTGATTTGTATCTACTTCTGGTTTGATTTCCATTCCTGCTCCCTCCTTCCAAAAATGTTTCTGCTAAACTGAACAAAGAGTTCATTGTTTTCTTCCTGGGTTAGAACTTTCACTCTGTTTGGATTGCAGGTTTAGCCTTAAGGGGGAGTATGTTTTTCCTGTTGTTAGCCAAGTTAGCATCCATTCAGAATGTACATCTAAATAATTTTCACTCTAAGCCGTTGGTCAAATATGTTAGTATTAGCCAGAAGTTGGGTAGTGCACCTGGACCTGGGGTTTTCCATCTTAAACCTGTCTCATCTTCTCTACCGTCCACTGCATATCTTCTGTACTAGCGCTTCTTAGTGCTTATTTTAACTCTTCTACCCATGTCATACTTTTATTATGTTCAACAGGATCTTCATACGTAAGTATCCAAAATGTAATGATTTCTTCTTTTGAAGAGGTGCTATTATTGCTTCTGTGTCTTTCACAGTTCTCTGTTTTTATGGCTCATCAAAAAGTTGATTGGTTTGCACTTTTGCTTCATATTTTTCCTTTTGCTTTCTAAGTTTTTCTGCTTGTATTTGTATTTCAGTTTATTAGGAATGGTGTAAGACCAATCTTGATCTGTTTTGATGTGTTGTGTTGCATTTATCACATCTACCTTCCCTAGGATGTTTGCTAATCTACTACCTCTTCTCTGTTCTTATACTAATGATACTTGTCTTAGTTGCCTTATATATTTTTTTCTCTTAACTGTTTCCACAGCGGTATTCTGCTTGTTCCTTTCCGTTCTTGCTTGGCTGGGTGTCCTGTATGCTCACAATTTCCTGCTGTTCTCCTTGCTGTGCAATCCTAAATTGGATTTCAGGAAGTCTCCTGCAGAAGGGTCCAGAACTTTACTTTACTGACTATCCACTATGCAAGTGTCCTGTTTTATTTGTTGCCCATCTCCTGGGGATTCACCAGCTCACCGTGTTGTGATATTGCCGGTACTGGAGTTTCCACACTGCTCATTTGGTCTAGCATTTCAATTATTTGTTGCTTGTCTACATCACTAACATTTTTTGCTTCTCAATATATGCCACTTTTGTGTTCTCATACATTCCTTTGCAAAAGTGACCATGTCTTGTTATCTTTGTATATATCTTCAAATATCTATGGACCTCCAGTAATTATGTTGACTAGTACAAATTTTGTTTCTATGCAAGTGTTATACTCTTTTTTTTTTCCCCCCAAGTCTGCAGTTCTTTTTGTATGAATTTTGATAGCCTCTATTTTTTTTCTTTTTCTTGTAGCACTTTCTTAACCGTATCATTTTCAGATAATCTAATGTGTCTATATCTAAATACTGTTTTGATCTATTAAAGACCTTAAATCGATGAAGCTACATTAATAATATTTTAATAGACCTCCCTGTTATGTAAGCCTAAACACTTATGTAAGCAAAGCAACCTTATAACAGGCAATTTCCCCTTTGTTACATAAACAGTCTCTTCCTGCTTGACTACTGTAACAATACTTACCTGGGACTTCCTGACACACTGACTGACTGCAGCTTGTACTAACATTCTGCAGCCAGGTAGCACTGGTGCCCCACATTTCCATATCACACCTGTTTTGTGGAGCTTATATTGGCTGCCAGCCCATGTCTATGGTATCTTTAGAATCTTGGTGTTGGATTAATTTTTTCACACAAGGCATGGGTCCCATTTACTTGGCTCTTAGTGCCATATTTCCTTCTATGAGAATTGCAATCTACTACCCAGAGGCTGCTGTTGATTCCAGAGGTGTGTCTAGAAATCAGAGAATAGCTTTCCATTGCTTATCAGGCCATGTATCTGTTTACACTGCTTCCACAGAGGCTGAGGAAGTACCCACACAAACTTGATTCCACAGACCTTTGAAAACAGTTTTATTTGATCAGGATTTTGGTGAGATGGAGTATGATAATTTCAGGATATATGCCTAAACATTCCTATTTTTGTAAAAGCTCTGCCTGTTTTTGGTTCATACTCTTTGTTCCACTATAGCAATGCAGGCAGGGTCTGAAATTAGTCATTGTTGAGCATTGCTCTACCGTGGTAAACAAACATAAAAAAATAAATAAAATATAGGTCGATGGATAGATATGTGCACCATTTGTGTCTAGAGTGGAGACAATAAGAAAATTAAATATTGCCAAGATCTTAAAAGACACTTGCGGAAGAAAACTGCTCCCTTTCTCAGATTCAGGATGCCGGTGATAGAACAAGAAAATGCTGCTAAACTACCCACAGATTACCTATGTCTATCGATGCAGGCAGGTTCTTGTTCGTACAATGGAAGCATACTTAATAGAAGCACATATCACTGAATACATGTACTCAAAATATGTATTTTATTGAAACACACATTATTGTAATGCATCAGTAAAGAAAACAGACAAAGAATTATTTTGTAGAACATCAATCTTGCAGGCACCGGTTTGCAGTCCTGGAAATTTTCCTTTGAATTTCACAATTATTAAATGGTCTACAAGTAATGTAAATAAAAAAAAGTTCATTTTCTTTTTCTTTTCTGAATACTACAACTAAAGTAAATCATAGGTTCATAGGTGTGTACTAGGCTAATGGCCCCGAAGCCTTTACAAGCCTAGCTCATAGAAGTGCCCTGGCATCATGCTGCCCAACATTAATTCCCAGTGCCTCTATTAAGTAGAGCCACTACAGTGATCCCTGGGGTGAACTTTCTATTTCCCATCCACTCATCAAGATTTCTCTTGAAGAGGGCCAGTGAGGTGCTCTGCTTGACATGTATGGGAAGTCTACTCCAGAGCATGCGCAGTCTCTGCGTTATGAACCTGTCCCTCCAGCATGTTGTGATGATTGTGGTAATGAGGTTGAGGTCTCTGGAGTGTGTCATGTGGAAGGATTTAGATTTCTTTAGATGTAGCATTTCTAGAAGAGCTGGGTCAGACATGACTTTGTAAGTCAAGCAGAGATCGCCTCTTAGTAAACAATATGAGACAGAGAATAGCTGGAGTTTTTTGAGTTATTTAAGGCCTAGGATTTTCTTCATGAGGTACTTTTGCGGCCTTTCCAACTGTTGCAGGTGTCTAGTGAGGTGCGTGCCAAATGGGGCATTATACTCGATGATTGGCCTAATGAGGGAAGAGTAGAGAGAGAAGATGACATCTTTCTTCCTGGATGCGGGATGACTACCCGATTTTTGTATCAAGCTTAAGACCATGGTCTTGACACCAGTCATTGGTCTCAGTGAGGCCTTTCTGTAGGATGTCTACATCACTTGAGAAGTTAATAATTGCTCCCAGCTTGCAGTCATCTTGGTCAGCCAGAGTCCCTCCATGTTGGCCTGGACTTCTGAGAAGTAGATGCCAAACAGGAGAAGACCCAGGACCAATCCCTGTGGGACTCCACTCGTGACTCATCAGCTGTCTGACTTGGAGTCCACTACTTTCACACTGTGAGTTCTATCTGTGAGCCAATTTGCAACCCATCTAGTGGTATATGAGTTGATACCTAGTTTGGTGAGTTTATCAATAATTCCTGAGTGAGGAATGGTATCAAAGGCCTTGACCAGATCAAGGTAGGCTGTATGAACTGTCTTGCCCTCATCCACAGCACTGGTGACTGACTCAAAAAAGTCAACCAGGTTGAACAGGCATGATCTCCCTTTCACAAAACCAAAATGCGTGGAATCTAGAGTTTGGAGATTCCCTATATCCTTGTTCATTAGGTCCATGATGATGCGCTCTATAGCCTTTACATATCACACTTGTCAGGCTAATGGGGTGATAATTCCCAGGGTCTGTAGTCGCTCCCCCTTTATGGAGAGGGATGACTGTGGCAGTGTGCCATTCGGTAGGGACAAAGCCTGAGGTGAGGATGTGATTGAACAGAGCACACAGATGTTGTGCCAGTTCACTTTGTAGTTCATGTAGAACACATCCAGGGATATTGTCAGGTCCCATGGAAGCTGTATTCTTGGCCTTGGACAATGCAGCTTTAACCTGTGCTGCAGTAATGCTGGGTGCCTGGCATTCCTCCGGTATTGTGATTGGTCCTTTGGGGGGGGGGGGAGTAAAGTTGGCACTAAATCTGTCGACCAGTATGTTGGCAATATCTGTTGGCTCAGTATAGGAGGTAACCTTGTGTTGTAACTCAGAGAAAACCCGGGTATTGCCATGCAGATTCTTGATATAACTATAGAAGACTTTGTGGTTGTTTTTAGTGTCTGCCGCAATTCTACCTTCATAGCTGGTTTTAGCTGTTCCTGTGAAGCTCAGTTTTAAAGCAGTAATAACTGGTTTGAAACAAATACTTCACTATTTAAAATGTGAGTTAATCACAGACTTCTTGTCTATGGTCTCCCTTTCACTAGGGTGAGTGCAGTCTGACCTGGGTGGGTTTAAGTGGCAAGGAAAGAGGTGGTAAGAAACTAGCCTTGGTCATCAAGGAGAGGTCAAGGTACTAGCTGGACTCAGGGGGCCATATTTTCACAGAACTTGGTAATAAGCAGTGGGTCATGGCTGGATGTGTCCCTGGCCTGGGAGTGTGCTGCTGAGATGTAATAGCCACTGGTGATGATAGCTGCATTGCCTATGAAATAATTTTATGGAGTTCAGAGTTGAGACATACACTTGTTGGGGAAAATAAAGTGAAAATATTATTGCATATACTCAGTGTTACAATTTAGAATTTTGTTCAAGTAGGATAGATGAATATAGGCCATGGGTCCCAGCTGGAAAGGTATTTATTAGATCGATGACCAGGCCTAAATTTATTATTTCGCAAAGGTGTGCAGAGATTCTGAGTTTGATATTTGGCTGAAGAAGAATGCTGGTAAGTGACTTAATCACAATATAATGTGTGTGTTTGTGTTTGTGTGTGTGTGTGTGTGTGTGTGTGTGTGTGTGTGTGTGTGTGTGTGTGTGTGTATGTATGACTGCATGACATTGTACCTAAATAAAGGCAGTCTTCATTGAAATGATGGCTTCAACATTCCAGTTGCCCCCTTTAGTTTTAGTGGACTTTATTTCGCAGTTTCACATCATCAATTACACATTCAGTGATCTCTAACATAATGAAGTGCAAAGATATTTATATATAAATACACAAACATATAGATGGATGGATAGATAGATAGATAGATAGATAGATAGATAGATAGATAGATAGATAGATAGATAGATAGATAGATACAGCGATATAGATATACTATTGCTTATGGAGACAGATATATTATTTTTATTTTATTTCACATTGTTAACCAGAGTAGAACACTGGTCAGAATGGATCACTTTCAGGTTCAGCACAGGAAACAACAAAAAAAAAAACAGCCTAAGAAATTACAATATAGCAAATTAAGAATACTTCAGAAATAGTAATAAATGAGTTGTATGGTTATGTGAGAGTGCATATGTGTGTGTGTATGTGTATATATACACACAGATATACAGCTCTGTTTGTATGTATGGGATCACTTTGAAAGGTCAGACCTCGTATAATCACAATCCATTTTCGCAAAACGAAAATAGCGAAAGCTTAAATACCCAAACAGCAAATTTTTCCAAGAGTAAGTAAACACTTGCCCAAACTTAAACGAAACGCACATCAAAGAAAGTAAAGCCCACCTAGGTGGGGGGCTGTGCCCCCCACACCCCTAACTATATAAACCAACTCCAGGATCGCACTACAGTGGAAAAAATGGCATGATGGGATAGTGTTTACATACCCTGAGAAAAATTCCCCATTCAGGTATTTAAGCTTTCGCGATTTTTGTCTCTTGAAAATGGATTTTGATTATATGAGATTCGCCTTTCAAAGTAAATCCTTACATATGTTGATATGTTGTGAGATCTCAGAGTATGAATAATAATTTAACATGAAAGGATGCAGCTCTGATGAAGCCCTAAAGTTAGAGCAAAAGTGCTCATTATTTAGGAATAAAAATACCTTCCTTTTCTATAGGAAGAACTGCATCTTTTTTGTGTTCTTTTGTATTTACTGAATTAAGCTTTGCAGTTGTCTGGCTGAATTAGTAAGCCTGTATTTAAAAGTTATGAAATAGTTGGGAATTCCCAAAGTTGTACAAAAAGGTTTTCCCAATGTACTTATTTTAGGTTTTTCTCTGATTCAGAGGTTTGACAGTTGTAATTCAGAGCTACAAATCCATGCTCTTAGAAATGACAGTCCTTTCCTGCAGTTGTTGATCCAAGAGAGTCATCCCTAGACACCATCAGAGCTCCCTTGAGGACCTCAGTACTGCACTGGCTCCTCATATCTGGTAGCTGTGGCACAAGGATTCCATGCAGATGGTCTCCTTCTAGTTGTAGCACACTTCTCCAGACTTCTCCAGGGAAAACCTGCACCTTTAGCTACACATACAGCAGCACATCCACTAAAGCCACTAGCCTAGGAGGAAGACCTGGGGCCATGTATAGTGCAGGTTCATAGTTATTCAGCAAGGAGAGTTGAGATAAAGCTGACTGAGCCTGCATTCTTGCTGAACAACTCAGTAGATTCCCCCATGACTTCTTGGTCATGAAGGGTGGCATTTAAAATGAGTATGAAAACGTGATTGGTTACCTGCTCAAGCTGGGGTCAGAGTGGAGACCCAAGATCTCAAATTACATTACTGTTTTTTTTTTTTTTTTTCAAATTGCAGAACAGTGAAGTCCCAATTATCTGACTTTAAACATCGTTAGCTTGTGGTTAGAGCCTGAGGGACATAATAGCAATAGCAGGAATTGAAAGACTAAAACGAGCTCTGCCAGTCATAATTAAGGAGTAAGCATGTCAGTCGGATCCAAAAATTCTGAAAGTCTTGTTAATCTGGTAGAAAGGATAATGAGGTGCAAGAATTTATGAAGAAATGAGTCACAGAGAGCAGCCAACAAATTACTAGTTAATCCAAAAGGAGCATTTGCAAATTTGCTGTTTTAAATGAGGGAGGAATGACCACCTTGCTAAATTCTATAACAATGATTGTAAAGCTGATGTGAATATTAAATCTACTGAGACACATGCAAATAATGTGGAACCATTTGAAATGTGATGCTTCTGCTAGTTCGGTTGAAATGGTAACATGATCTACCTTGTTAAAGAAAAATATATCTGTAAGAATAAAACTTTTTTTTCAGAAAAAGTTCTCCACACAGAAAGACCTCTTCTGGAAAACCTCCATAAGTAACTCAAAAACTGAGATTGTCACATGCACTAAATTACTAGGAGTCATAATAGATGACCAAATGAAATATGACTACCATTTCCAACATGCAATAAAAAAAGACAAACCAAAAGCTAGGCAGCTTCTATCAGGGAAAAAATATTTGTTTACAGAAACTGCTAGAAATATTATTGCTAATTACTACCCAATACCCACCTTCCTATATGTCATCCCAATTTTCATCAATGTAACTGTAGTGACATCTAAACTTTAACAATTCTATCACAAAATAGTCAAATTTGCATCTAACTTCCATAATAGAACCCATCACTGCAGAGCCCTTCAAACAAATGAAGTGGCTCAAACTACCACATTGTCTTATTCCCATATCCACATAGTTCACAAACTCCTTTCCAGACCAGATAACTGTCTAGGCCTGAACGTGCTCATCAATCCCTACTCCCCAAATAGACCCTTCCTCTAAAGGCAAACCACTGCTCAACATAGCTAAAACCAAAACTGCTGCTGGTGACCCAGTATACACCAGCATTTTCCGGCAATGGAACTCTATTCCCACACCTCTGAGACATATCCAAAGTTTCAAATCTTTCAAAACTGAATTGAAACATAACCTTCTCACTAACTGCATCTGCATATGCTTCCCAACTCAATACAGAGCATTTCATCTACTCAATATGAATCCTATAATTTTAGTCCCAAATCTTCTCTTCCCATCTAATATAGTATGGTCTCCTGCTTATTAAAAACATCATCTTATAAATTACTTCTTTCCTGAACTGTGTAGACAGCATTCTGTGTAAGCATACACCTACTACCATCCCATGGTAAACTCATGCCTATATTGCAAACTGCTCTCATATCTTCATAGTGTGTAAAACTTTTTCTATGCATTTAAAACTCTGAAACATGTATTACATATTGTCATTAATTTTGTACCACTGTAACAACCTTATTCTTGTACTTTGTATCATTTTTCTAGTTGTGCTTTATAATTCATAACTGTTTTATTTTATCTGAAATCCATGATGGGCCTTTTCTCCCTTGGGTCTCCAAGGGAAAAGAAACCCAAGAGAAACAGAAAAATCTGGGAGGATCTAACTCATACTTAAAGATCCCCCATGGAAAAAGCTAAAGAAACCTGAAGGATGTTGAAAACTAGGGCTCAGACAGAAAAGTTACTGAAATAGGAGGACTGAGTGTTGCTCATACTCAGTATTGGTATGAACTACCATTTTAGGTAAAGAATTGGACACGAAGACCCCTGTGTTAGCAGTAGAAGTACTTCAGAGATGAAAACCTTGATTTACATGAATTTCAAGTGAGTCAGCTAAATTGTAAAAAGGAACAGTGGGAGGTTAAATCTCCTGATAGAGCCAGGGAGGATGTATCCAATGTGGAGGTAGAAGAGCCTACTACAAACTTCACTCCATCCTGTCCCTGGTTTGAACTGTAAAATGATCTGCTGAATAAGCTAACCAAGAAGGGACAGTGCCATACCAGTTGCTGGTACCCAAATCCTTCAGTGGCTGAGTAATGAAGTGGGCACCTGTCCGTGTATTAGGGGGCATCTAGGTATGGACAAAACCAAGGCTTGGGGTCTTGCAAGATGCTACTTGCGGAGTGTAAGACAAATTGAAAATGTGTAAGATCATCTGTCATTACACTAATCTATAGGGCATACCAAAGGCAGTAATGCCCATAGCCTGCAAACATATGGAAAGGCCACAAGCTGCCCAACAGGGAATATATAACAGGAACACCAGAAATACAGAGTTCCAGGCTGGAAACCCACTGTTAGTTTTAGCCCCTTTGGTTAAGAACACGTTTTTAGCCAAACTGGCGGGGATGCTTTGACACCATACATGAATAATAAACACAAATTATAAAGTTAGACAAAAGGAAAGAGAAGCCCTGAACAAATGTATCATGTGAATGTCCTGAAGCTCTGCTGCAGACGACCTTGATAAGTCTGGTACCAGAGGTCAGAGAACCTGGAAAAGAGAGAGGATATTTTCCCTAGTAGTAATAATAATAATAATAATAATAATAATAATGACAACAATGATGACAAGCAAAAGAAAAAAAACTTTAATGCAACCTAGCACCTCAGTCACAACAGACCTTCAAAGGGTTTAACGTTCAAAAAAATCATCACCATGTATAACATTTCGAAACACCAATAAAAATGATAAATCAATTAACAAATAATTAAAACATTTAAAAAAAATCAATAATTCAATATAACAATAAATGAAATCAATGTTTTCCAATTAAAATCAGAATTTAGACCCTTCATAATTAATTGTTCCTCCTGCTTTTCTTAAATATTTTTATTATATTCCCATTCCTTATGTTTTTACTAACTTGATAAAGAATAGTAACAAACTTTTAATATCATTATGAGGAACCTCTAGAAAATTGAACTTTTTTTTTAAATTAGCTAAACCTATATTCAGCTTCATTATTAATGTCTCTAATGTTCCTGAAGTCTGTGAATGTTTTTTTTTCTCTTACAAGAAAATTTTAGTACATAGACGCTCATCCTGAATGATGCATTGTCCATATCTTAGATGATAGTAGATTACCTCCAACCATCAAAACTTTAAAATAAGGAGGTACACAAGTTTCTACTTCAAAACAAAGACATTTTTAGAACTTCCAAGTTGGATCATTTTAAGAAAATACCACAAAAGAACTAACCAAAGGAGAACTGATTGGATAAAACTTCATGTAGGATATCTGGGGAAAATCTAGTTTTCCACCACTACTGAGTGATGCGGCCAATCGTTTTGATAATTTCCTTAGCCTTAAGCTTAGTGAAAACCTATAAATCTATGAATCTTTGAGAATGTAAAGCTAAAACCCTACAGGATCCCTAAATCTGAGAGGAAAGCAGTTTCCTAAGAAGTGGATAGATGTTACAGATAGAGGTGATTGAAAAATCAGCTAGTAAATGGAATAGACTTATAATTTTGCTTCCAATAACAAATAGAACCATTATATTCTGCAATTACCTTAGTAGCCATGGTGGTGCAGTGGTTAGCATTGTCGCCTTACAGCAAGAGGTTCTCCGTTTGATTCTCGACTGGAGCACCTTCTGTGTGGAGTCTGCATGTCCTCCCCACAGTAGAGTGAAGTTAAAGACATGCAGGTAGGTGTGAGCGTGAATGGGCGTGCCTTCATTGAAGGTTGGGCTGGCAACTCGGCACCGTAAAATCCACTGCCAATCATGAGCAGTCTGGAGTTCTGCTGTGGCGATCTCTAACCGGGAAAAGCCGAAAGACACATATTCTGCAATTACCTTAGGACACATAATAACATTTCTAGGTCTGAGAGCTACACCAGGTCAGAGGCACATGAACTAATGGGGAAGGCTATGTCCCTAACTACACTAAATTTAAGGGAAGATTATTAGATAAATTCCCTTAATAGAAGCTAAGATGAAGTGTGTGTCTTCAATCTCTGAAGAACTGCTCTAGTATACAGTTTTCTCATTTGGCACTCTGTGAGGCCAAGACACATATCAATGGCTAAAGGACAGGGTGCTTAAGCCTCATGACCCACATACAGCTGCATATTTGGCTGACATCATAATTGACACAGAGGACTGAATTACAACAACAAAAGTTCAAGTAGTCTTGCCCCCCCCCCCTGTAGACATGTATTGCTTACAGTCAGTACCCCCAAATATAATTCTGGGATAACAGACGTGAGGTATCTGAGATACGCAATAAGAAAGGGACTATTAAATCATAGAAATAGAAGGTGAGGCCAGTAAGAGACAGGTCAGTGCCACAAACTAAAATCAGATGAGGGTCATTCTTGGCCTGACTAGTTATTACATAAAATATTTCCACTATCGCATGCCTTTTCACCAATCGAACAAGGGGTGTATGCCCACCAGAATCAAGTAAACTGTGCTTTCTAGCACTAGAACTCTATCCTGTGCCCCAGGACCATGCTAGATTTCATGGTACTCAGATACATCAAAAGTGGGCCTGGGTGCCATACTATGCCGTAGACTGGGTAAAGAGGAGCATTCCATGTGGTATTTAAGTGTAAAATCTAACAGCACTATAGCTACATCTTCAGCCATTGAATGGGCTCTAGGATCATTAAGGTACTACTTCTGTGGTGGAGAGCGCTGCCTTTTTACTGACAATGCACCATTCCTGCTGCTTCACCAAAAAGAGGGCAATGCCAAATGTTCTAATTCTGCCTTGCCTATGCAATGCTTGCATTTTAAAATATAGCATCACCTTGGTGTTAACCACCATAATGTGAATAGTTTGCCATGGGCTTTCAGACCTTCCATACTGATCAAATGGATGATTTCAAAGTGGGGTATTAAATGTAACAGTGTGGTTTTTTTCCACCTAGAAAGTGTGCATCTTTGCATTTGAGAATTTATATGATTATACTTGTAAGTGCTTTCTGACATTGCTAAAAATAATGTTAGATGTATTAGATGCCATTTTAAGGTAGAATACTTGGTATTTCTATGAATGGTGATTAGGTATTAATCTTCTGCTACTTTTGGCTGTTCCATTTAGGGGTCGCCACAGCAGATTATCTGTTTCCATTTCTTCCTGTCCTCTGCATCTTGCTCTGTCACACCAACCACTTGCATGTCCTCACTCTGCACATCCATAAACCTTATCTTAGGCCTTCCTCTTATCCTCCTACCTGGCAGCTCCATCCTTAGCACCCTTTTCCCAATATACCCAGCATGCATCCACAGCACATGTCCAAACCAATGCAATCTCGCCTCTCTGGCTTTGTCTCCAAACCGTCCAACCTGAGCTGACCCTCTAATTTACTGATTCCTAATCCTGCCCATCCTCATCACACCCAATGTAAACCTTAACATCTTTAACTCCACCACATCCAGCTCTGACTCCTACCTTTTTGTCAATGCTACCATCTCTAACCCATATAACATAGCTGGTCTCATTACCCAGTTGTAGACCTTCCCCTTCACTCTGACTGGTACTTGTCTGTCACAAATCACTCCTGACATTCTTCTCCACCCACTCCTCAATGCCTATACTCTCTTCTTCACCTCTCTTACACACTCACTATTACTCTGAACTGTTGATCCCAGGTATTTAAGCTCATCTACCTTCACCAGCTCTACTCTCTGCATCCTCCCTCTCATTCACACACATATATTCTGTCTTAGTCCTGCTGACCTTCATTCCTCTCCTCTCTAGAGCATATCTCCACCTCTCCAGGATCTCCTCAACCTGGTCCCTACTCTCACTACAGATCACAATATCATCTGCAAACATCATAGTCCACGGGGCCACCTGTCTGATCTCATCTGTCAAACTGTCCATCACCATTGCAAACAAGAAAGAGCTCAGAGCTGATCCTTAATGTAATCCCACCTAAATCTTGAATGCATTCATCTCTTCAACTGCAGACCTCACCACTGTCACACTACACTCGTACATATCTGTACCACTCTTGCATACTTCTCTGCCACTCCCGACTTCCTCATCCAATACCATAACTCCTCTCTAGACATCCTGTCATATGCTTTCTTTAAGTCCACAAAGACACAATGCAGCTCCTTCCGACTTTCTCTGTACTTCTCCATCAACACTCTCAGAGCAAACATTGTATCTGTAGTGCTACTTTCTGGCACAAAACCATACTGCTGCTCACTAATCATCACCTCCCTTCTTAGCCTAGCTTCCACTACTCTTTCCCGTAACTTCATGTTGTGACTGATCAATTTTATTCCTCTGTAATTGCTACAGTTCTGAACATCACCTTTATTCTTAAAAATTGGTACCAAAACATTTCTTCGCCACTCTTCAAGCATCCTCTGAATTTCCAAGATTAAACAATCTGGTTAAAAACCCAACTGCCATGTATCCTAAACACCTCCATGGTTCCACAGTTATGCCATCTGGACCAGCAGCCTTTCCATTCTTCATAGCTGTCCTTACTTCCTCCTTGCTAATCCATTACACTATCCCCACATCATCCAACCTTCTCTCTTTCTCTCATTCTCTTCATTCATCAGCCCCTCAAAGTACTCTCTCCATCTGCTCAACACACTCTCCTCGCTTGTGAGTATATTTCCCTCATTATCCTTTGTCACCCTTACCTGCTGCACATCTTTCCCAGCTTCATCCCTCTGTCTAGCCAATTGGTACAGGTGATTAGTGTTAATATGAGGAATAATAAAGGGGATAGATAGCCAAAATAAGCCAACACATAGAATAGGGACAGAGGTGTCTGAAGATGTCTTCCAAAGTTAAAGTAAGGCTGTAGACCAAAGCAGTGGCTCTTGATAAGTAGTAAGTCAGAAGAGCTGCTTTGCCAAAGGAAAGCCCAAGAAACCATTTTCACATCTTTCCAGAAAACAATGACTGAGTTTATTTTATAAATATATAACACCAGAAATACTGTGAGTCTCTGTTATGAAGATCATAGCTGTTAATTTCATTTGGTAAAGTCAGTCTTGCAATTTTAGTTTATGCAAAATAAAAGTGCATGTCAGCTGCAATATTTCTGAAATATATATATATATATATTGGACCGGAGTTCCACTGTGGCAACCCCTAACCGGGAAAAGCCGAAAGACACAACAACTTCAGAATTGAACTAAAAAAAAAAAAAAAAGTCAGACATCTTTCTGCAGGGGGGCAAGCCCCCATGCACCCCCCACACCTTCCTACTTAAATATACCAACTCCGAGAACACTCTACAGTGGTGAAAAGGGAACTCTCCCATTCCACGCTTCTGCATACAGTGCACAACGGGGGATTTCCCTCTTCCCCGGTGTAGAGTGATTTCAGAGTTGGTATATTTAACTAGCAGGGTGCAGGGGTGTCCTGTAGAAACTGTCTTTCACTATTTTTTTTTTTTTTAGTTCACTTCAGAATTTCGAGTTTCAGAAAACTCGATCATATGGTCTTGACCATATGAATTTCGAGTTTTCAGGAATTCAAGATTCTAAAGTGAACATATATATATATATAATACATATATATATATATATATATATATATATATATATATATATATATGTTCACTTTAGAACAGATTGTCTAACTTTTAAAAGATCGACTTTCATATGACCGAGACCATATGATTGAACTTTTAAAAGTTTGAACGGTCTTAATGGAGATCTCCATACAGTGCGGAATGGGAAGATTTCCCTTTTCCGCAATGTAGTGCCATCTTGGAGTTGGTATATTTAAATAGCGGGGGGGTGCGCTTGCCCTCTTGCCAGGAATGTGTAGTTTTTTTTTTTTTTTACATGTTCGAACTTTTAAATGTTGGGTCATATGGTCTTGGCCATATGAAATTTGAACATTTGAAAGTTCAGCCATGTAAATTAGACCCATACACACACACACACACACACACACACACACACATATATATATATATATATATATATATATATATATATATATATATATAATATGTATTTGTGAGTGTGTACATATATAAAATTTTATATGTAGATATATAAATGTGTTTGTGTGTATATATATATATATATATATATATATATATATATATATAAATGATACATATAATATATGTATTAAGATCTGCATACATCAAACATATATATGATTATATATATATATATATATATATATATATATATATATATATATATATATATATATATATATCTATATGTATATATATATAAAAGCAAGCCTTACATTCCTATGGATGCCCACGTGGGACAGAGGTTATATTTGAAAAGAGTAAGAGAAGTACTTTGCTTAAGGGTGGTTCCATAGAAGTGATATTCTCTGTCAGATAAACCTACCCCACTAACGTATTCTGTTTATTTTGCCAAGGAGAAGGTGTTTGATACCACTGGACTTGTGAATGTGTACGATGTCTCACCTATCAGTAGCCTGTATTAGAAGGAAAATAAGGCTTTGAAATGGTCTGCATATCTTTTTATAATTTAACCCCTTGATTTTTTAGTGAGAGCTGTGGTCATTCCAGTTTTGACAAGTGATTGGGCAGGTGCATACCAAAATGGGCATTATATACTGAATGGTTGACCTAATAAGTGCTGAGTACAATGAATCTGTAAGTGCTGAGTACAATGAATCTGTAAGTGCTGAGTACAATGAATCTGGATGCAATACCTTAAGGTATAAACTGTGCAATTAAAAATGATTTCCTTACAATAGTGGATACATGGTGATCAAAGGGCAGTTCATTGTCTGTGTAGGTTCCCATATCCCAAACTAGCAGATCGATGTGATAGTTACAAGGGGTTTCATGCTTGTCAAAGGAATACACACACGCACGCACGCACAAACACTAAAATCGAAACAGAAATGACAACACACTTCTGTGCCAATGTTACTCTGTGGAACATGCAAACTTAGCAAACAGTGATTTTGTAGAGAGGGGTGCAACCTCCACACTCCCTGCTAATTAAAAACTTTGAGATTGCACAGTTCATGGGAAAGGGCATATTCCTCAAACCCAAAGATTGTTCATGTACGTTTAACCACCTGCATAGTCTACCAAAGTGTAAAACAATACAGAGGTCAATTTAGTTAAATCAACCAATAATAGGAAAACCATAGATAGGTAGGTGTGTGTGTGTGTGTGTGTGTGTGTGTGTGTGTGTGTGTGTGTGTGTGTATACATATAGCATGTACGGAAAATAAGTATAAAGTTTAATGCTTCTGTATGACTATTATTGTTTGGAGGCTATGTTACATTGTGCTTATCTGAATCCATGTATATCTTCCCATTTATTTAGCTGCTACTTTGTACCCTATTTTTTTTTTTTGGTATGTTACCAATTTTCTTTTAGAAATAATTTAACTAATTTAGAAGGGTTAAAATGCATGTGGTTATTTGTAGGCATAGATAAACTGTGGCTGCTATGGCTGGAAGGAGCCTATGAGGAGGACTATTGGAGAACAATGGATTGCAACTGATTCATGTCACAAGGTAATTATAAAGTTTGGCAATGGAGGGGGAAATTATAAAGTTTGGCTGACTTAATTTTCCCAAGTGTGGGATCAAATGGCAGAAGTTATATGTGCTGTGACTTCCCCTTGAGAGATTGGGGGGAGGGGGTTGAATTGTTTGCAAGTTTGTAAAACAAGTAATGACAATATAATTAGTGTGGATCTTAATACAAATAAGATTAAGTTAAATGCAGATGGTGATTTAGGGGATAAGTACATGTTGTGAACAAGTTTGTGAGTTAATGGGAAATAAGCTCCTTAGAAATGACTCATTGAAGACATGTATGGTTCTATGGTGAGTGGCCTGCTGTAAGCCAAACTAACTGAGTGACAAAGAGTTTAAGGGCAAGCAATATGTAGACAGCTATACTGATGCAGTATGTTTTACAAACCTTTTGGTCTGAGGTAGGGTTATTACTGCTGGCTGTATATATTCATTGTTTCTATTGTGCTGCGGTTGGGGAAGAGAAACTGTTTATCCAAGATGGTGTGAATTTTAAAATTTACTGGACTAAATGGCTTGGTCGAGGTTTACAGTGCACAATTAGAAGAGTGTCTTCCTGAATATTGTAGAATTAGAACTGATTTAAATACTCGTGTGTAGGATTTGGTGGTGTTTTCTTTGTTGCTATGCATAGCCTGAGTTCAGAAAGAAAAAGCAAATTCAAGTGCATCAGAAGAGGAGATGGCAGTGCAAAAAAAGTTAAACACTGAGAATTATACAAGGGGTTAAGAGCAAGAGAAATTGTGATAGCTCACTGAACAGAGCCAGTTTTAAAAAGAAATGCTTAGAAAGTACATCCTTATATTTAGAAGCAAACAGCTTAAAATGCAGTCATTATAAGAACCCCCCCCTTGATGCATGTGTGCCAGTTCACTGTTAAAGCCCTTCATTGTTTTCTTCTCCTTTGGCTCTTCCTGTTCTTACAGGAAAGGCTACAGTTTATTTGCTACCTTTTATCTCTGTCCTCCTTCCCCACTTTCACTCTTGTTTGCTGATGAAGTAAAGAAGCACCTGCTGTAATTACAATTACTGAATAGCCTCAATCCCTGCTGTAGTTACGATTACTGAATAGCCTCAATCCATGCTGTAATTACGATTACTATATAGCTTCAATCCCTTCTGTAATTACGATTACTGAACAGCCTCAATCCCTGTTGTAATTACCATTACTGAACAGCCTCAATCCCTGCTGTAATTACGATTACTATATAGCTTCAATCCCTGCTGTAGTTACGATTAGTGAATAGCCTCAATCCCTGCTGTAATTACGATTACTATATAGCCTCAATCCCTGCTGTAATTGCGATTACTGAACAGCCTTAATCCCTGTTGTAATTACCATTACTGAACAGCCTCAATCCCTGCTGTAATTACGATTACTATATAGCTTCAATCCCTGCTGTAATTACGATTACTGAATAGTTTCAATCCCTGCTGTAGTTACGATTACTGAATAGCCTCAATCCCTGCTGTAATTACGATTACTATATAGCTTCAATCCATGCTGTAATTACGATTGCTGAATAGCCTCAATCCCTGCTGTAGTTACGATTACTGAATAGCCTCAATCCCTGCTGTAATTACGATTACTATATAGCTTCAATCCCTGCTGTAATTACGATTACTGAAGAGCCTCAATCCCTGTTGTAATTACCATTACTGAACAGCCTCAATCCCTGCTGTAATTACGATTACTATATAGTTTCAATCCTTGCTGTAATTACGATTACTGAACAGCCTCAATCCCTGATTTAATTATGATTACTGAACAGCCTCAATCCCTGTTGTAATTACCATTACTGAACAGCCTCAATCCCTGCTGTAATTACGATTACTGAACAGCCTCAATCCCTGCTGTAATTACCATTACTGAACAGCCTCAATCCCTGTTGTAATTATAATTACTGAACAGCCTCAATCCCTGTTGTAATTATAATTACTGAATACCCTCAATCCCTGTTGTAATTATGATTACTGAATAGCCTCAATCCCTGCTGTAATTACGATTACTGAACAGCCTCAATCCCTGTTGTAATTACCATTACTGAACAGCCTCAATCCTTACAATTACTGAATACCCTCAATCCCTGTTGTAATTATGATTACTGAATAGCCTCAATCCCTGCTGTAATTACGATTACTGAACAGCCTCAATCCCTGTTGTAATTACCATTACTGAACAGCCTCAATCCCTGTTGTAATTACCATTACTGAACAGCCTCAATCCTTACAATTACTGAATAGCCTCAATCCCTGCTGTAGTTACGATTACTGAATAGCCTCAATCCCTGCTGTAATTACGATTACTATATAGCTTCAATCCCTGCTGTAATTACGATTACTGAACAGCCTCAATCCCTGTTGTAATTACCATTACTGAACAGCCTCAATCCCTGCTGTAATTACGATTACAATATAGCTTCAATCCCTGCTGTAGTTACGATTACTGAATAGCCTCAATCCCTGCTGTAATTACGATTACTATATAGCCTCAATCCCTGCTGTAATTACGATTACTGAACAGCCTCAATCCCTGTTGCAATTACCATTACTGAACAGCCTCAATCCCTGCTGTAATTACGATTACTATATAGCTTCAATCCCTGCTGTAATTACGATTACTGAATAGCCTCAATCCCTGCAGTAGTTACGATTACTGAATAGCCTCAATCCCTGCTGTAATTACAATTACTATATAGCTTCAATCCCTGCTGTAATTACGGTTACTGAATAGCCTCAATCCCTGCTGTAGTTACGATTACTGAATAGCCTCAATCCCTGCTGTAATTACGATTACTATATAGCTTCAATCCCTGCTGTAATTACGATTACTGAACAGCCTCAATCCCTGTTGTAATTACCATTACTGAACAGCCTCAATCCCTGCTGTAATTACGATTACTATATAACTTCAATCCCTGCTGTAATTACGATTACTGAATAGCCTCAATCCCTGCTGTAGTTACGATTACTGAATAGCCTCAATCCCTGCTGTAATTACGATTACTATATAGCTTCAATCCCTGCTGTAATTACGATTACTGAATAGCCTCAATCCCTGCTGTAGTTACGATTACTGAATAGCCTCAATCCCTGCTGTAATTACGATTACTATATAGCTTCAATCCCTGCTGTAATTATGATTACTGAACAGCCTCAATCCCTGTTGTAATTACCATTACTGAACAGCCTCAATCCCTGCTGTAATTACGATTACTATATAGCTTCAATCCCTGCTGTAATTACGATTACTGAACAGACTCAATCCCTGATTTAAATATGATTACTGAACAGCCTCAATCCCTGTTGTAATTACCATTACTGAACAGCCTCAATCCCTGTTGTAATTACCATTACTGAACAGCCTCAATCCCTGCTGTAATTACGATTACTGACCAGCCTCAATCCCTGCTGTAATTACCATTACTGAACAGCCTCAATCCCTGCTGTAATTACGATTACTGAACAGCCTCAATCCCTGCTGTAATTACCATTACTGAGCAGCCTCAATCCCTGTTGTAATTATAATTACTGAACAGCCTCAATCCCTGTTGTAATTATAATTACTGAATAGCCTCAATCCCTGTTGTAGTTACGATTACTGAATAGCCTCAATCCCTGCTGTAATTACGATTACTATATAGCCTCAATCCCTGCTGTAATTATGATTACTGAACCGCCTCAATCCCTGTTGTAATTACCATTACTGAACAGCCTCAATCCCTGCTGTAATTACGATTACTATATAGCTTCAATCCCTGCTGTAATTACGATTACTGAATAGCCTCAATCCCTGCTGTAGTTACGATTACTGAATAGCCTCAATCCCTGCTGTAATTACGATTACTATATAGCCTCAATCCCTGCTGTAATTACGATTACTGAACAGCCTCAATCCCTGTTGTAATTACCATTACTGAACAGCCTCAATCCCTGCTGTAATTACGATTACTATATAGCTTCAATCCCTGCTGTAATTACGATTACTGAACAGCCTCAATCCCTGTTGTAATTACGATTACTGAACAGCCTCAATCCCTGCTGTAATTACGATTACTATATAGCTTCAATCCCTGCTGTAATTACGATTACTGAATAGCCTCAATCCCTGCTGAATAGCCTCAATCCCTGCTGTAATTACGATTACTATATAGCTTCAATCCCTGCTGTAATTACGATTACTGAACAGCCTCAATCCCTGTTGTAATTACCATTACTGAACAGCCTCAATCCCTGCTTTAATTACGATTACTATATAGCTTCAATCCCTGCTGTAATTACGATTACTGAACAGCCTCAATCCCTGATTTAATTATGATTACTGAACAGCCTCAATCCCTGTTGTAATTACCATTACTGAACAGCCTCAATCCCTGCTGTAATTACAATTACTGAATAGCCTCAGTCCCTGCTGTAATTACGATTACTGAGCAGCCTCAATCCCTGCTGTAATTACCATTACTGAACAGCCTCAATCCCTGCTGTAATTACGATTACTGAACAGCCTCAATCCCTGCTGTAATTACCATTACTGAACAGCCTCAATCCCTGTTGTAATTATAATTACTAAACAGCCTCAATCCCTGTTGTAATTATAATTACTGAATAGCCTCAATCCCTGTTGTAATTATGATTACTGAATAGCCTCAATCCCTGCTGTAATTACCATTACTGAACAGCCTCAATCCCTGTTGTAATTACAATTACTGAATAGCCTCAATCCCTGCTGTAGTTACAATTACTGAATAGCCTCAATCCCTGCTGTAATTACGATTACTATATAGCTTCAATCCCTGCTGTAATTACGATTACTGAACAGCCTCAATCCCTGTTGTAATTACCATTACTGAACAGCCTCAATCCCTGCTGTAATTACGATTACTATATAGCTTCAATCCCTGCTGTAGTTATGATTACTGAATAGCCTCAATCCCTGCTGTAATTACGATTATTATATAGCCTCAATCCCTGCTGTAATTACGCTTACTGAACAGCCTCAATCCCTGCTGTAGTTACGATTACTGAATAGCCTCAATCCCTGCTGTAATTACGATTACTATATAGCTTCAATCCCTGCTGTAATTACGATTACTGAACAGCCTCAATCCCTGTTGTAATTACCATTACTGAACAGCCTCAATCCCTGCTGTAATTACCATTACTGAACAGCCTCAATCCCTGTTGTAATTACCATTACTGAACAGCCTCAATCCCTGTTGTAATTACCATTACTGAACAGCCTCAATCCCTGCTGTAATTACGATTACTATATAGCTTCAATCCCTGCTGTAATTACGATTACTGAACAGCCTCAATCCCTGCTGTAGTTACGATTACTGAACAGCCTCAATCCCTGCTGTAATTACAATTACTGAATAGCCTCAATCCCTGCTGTAGTTACGATTACTGAATAGCCTCAATCCCTGCTGTAATTACAATTACTATATAGCCTCAATCCCCGCTGTAATTACAATTACTGAACTGCCTCAATCCCTGTTGTAATTACCATTACTGAACAGCCTCAATCCCTGTTGTAATTATAATTACTGAATAGCCTCAATCCCTGCTGTAATTACGATTACTGAACAGCCTCAATCCCTGCTTTAATTATAATTACTGAACAGCCTCAATCCCTGTTGTAATTATAATTACTGAATAGCCTCAATCCCTGCTGTAATTACGATTACTGAACAGCCTCAATCCCTGCTGTAATTACCATTACTGAACAGCCTCAATCCCTGCTGTAATTACCTTTACTGAACAGCCTCAATCCCTGCTGTAATTACCATTACTGAACAGCCTCAATCCCTGCTGTAATTACCATTACTGAACAGCCTCAATCCCTGTTGTAATTATAATTACTGAACAGCCTCAATCCCTGTTGTAATTATAATTACTGAATAGCCTCAATCCCTGTTGTAATTATGATTACTGAATAGCCTCAATCCCTGCTGTAATTACGATTACTGAACAGCCTCAATCCCTGCTGTAATTACCATTACTGAACAGCCTCAATCCCTGCTGTAATTACCATTACTGAATAGCCTCAATCCCTGCTGTAATTATGATTACTGAATAGCCTCAATCAGCAAGAGGCAGGGTTGTAATGTTATCACCATCTGCTGAAGTGCTCTAAACTATAACAACTATTGCAAGTCTCTGTTAAATGTCTGCAGGAATGCCATGTAAAGTTTTCACTGATTGCTAAAGGTCATGCAAATATAGCATCTATTGCTGTCCTATATTAAGTAAATTGCCAAGTAATGTACAGGCTATTTAATTTATAGAGACTGCAGAGCTTACTATCCTTTCTTTTGGTTTTGCATTAAGTGCCTCCATTTTTACATATGGTTAGGCATTCTCAGTTAGTTCACATTGTTTAACTCAGACTATATGTTAAGCATGCACTCTGATGTAACGTCCATTATGAATGCAGTGGATGAGGTCATTAGAGGTCAAAGGGTTAGCTGCCATTTTCAGAAGAACATTTCAGGACTACAGTAAGCCTCTGTGCCTCTCAGAGTTGCATAAACTGTCAGCATGCTTCACAAATGTACCTCATTATGAGCAAAGTTCTTTATTCTGAGTCTTAAAAAAAATTCCATGCTCCACGCTATTGCACATTGTCACACATTCATTGCTGAGAATTTTTAACCATGGTAAATGATGCATAATTATATTACTTCACCAAAAGAACTTTTTGTATGTATACATTTATACATTTAACTATGCTATGAACTTACTACCTGAAGTTATTAGTAAGTGTTCTATATTTTTCCCTTGTGTTCTATATTATGAGTGGTAGCATTCCACATTTTACGGAAGGAAGATTGAGAGTTATGAATGTCAGGAATCCTAAATGCAAGGTTGAGGGCTGGTGTCATGGGCATGCAGGACTGAAAGGGTGAACACACACACACACACACACACACACACACACACACAGATATTGGGCAATTACTTTTCCCTCACTATCCTGCAGTAATAGCTGTATTCACAAACCAGATGTTAAATCCACATAAAAATATTAATTTATGCCTGTTTCTCATCTTTGCCAGGTCTTGTACTGGTGGGTCATGCTATGTTACTAAATATATACATATACACACATTCAAGAAATACATGTGCAGCAATATACTGATAAAGCATGTTGTTGACTGTGCCACCAATTATCATTAAAATGAGAACAGGAGAAAGACAGTGACATATCAATAGTGACACCGATGAAGGGTTGCCCCCTTTTGGTGCATCCCTTCCCTACCACCTCTCTACCCATATAAAAAGGACAATGCTTCCTGTGGTGGAATCATTCATGTTACATGTATCCTACAGTATTTGTTTTAGAACAAGGCCACTTATTGATGCAGGTAGTTGCATGATCTATGGTCACCCTATTTATTTAATTATTTATTTGGTTGTTTGTTTCTCTTCTATATCCATATATAAATTTCGGGGTGTTAGCCTTTCTGGAGCTGCAGCTTGATTTCAGTACTCATGTGCTTATGTTAGCATAGAGCCCTGAATGAAAAAAGTGAGTGTGTGTAGTAAAAAGAAAAAGAAAAATGTTGGGGTAGAGGGTTTCATGTCACTGCTGGAGGTGTTGCATTTTATATGCAGAGCAACAGGTCTGGGCCGAACCTTCTCTACATAGAAGAAGTTGATAAAGCAGTCTAGCTTGAATGAATAGAACCTTAGTGTGGCGTCCATGTTTGGTAAATAAAAAGACTGCTTCAGAACAATCTGTGGGGCATGACTTGACTAAGTGCCCTCTCACACAGGCAGTATTTAGAAGCTAAGTTTATCTCTGAAATAGCATTTTTAAAATTTCTTAAATAACTCAGGTTATTTTTTCAGCTTCTGTTTTACTGGATGTTGTCTGTGTAATATCACCATGTGCTTAATGTTTTCAGCACTTGCCCAACATTTTGCACTCCTGCACCCTTTTTTCTCTGTAATTAGTAGTACAGAAAAGATGGAGCTCTGTACAGAGCTATAATCATGCTTCTCTGATCTCAACATGGAGGTCAAGATTCACCTCTTGAATTTCAGATTCCCCTCCTGAGTTTCATATTCCTGCAATCTCAAAGTGAATTTCTGGATATTCATGTCTGCAGTGCATAACAAGTAGGTTTAGACCAGAAAGGCAATTGTAATCCTTTAGTATTTGTCTTATTCCTTGAAATCAATGAGGAATAGTTTGATGTGGTCCCCACTCTGTCAAAATACACATAAAAGAAGATTAGTATGAGAATCTAGAGTTGCTTTTGTGTCTTCTGTGAATCACATAAGAAAAATGTTCAACTTCAGCTTCAGGTTTATTCAAGTATCTGTAACAAAGCACTACACAGATTAAAATAAACATATAAATATTTGAAGGAAAAGGGAAAGAAATGCCACATGAAACAGTAAAAGGACATAAAACATCAAAGAATAAATATATCAAACGTAAGTAATTGTTGAGAAAGTCTTGTTTATGTACGAGAAACTTTTGAAGTATTTTTAAAGGACTTCCAGGTCTTTTAATTTTTTTAGTTTCTTAGGAGTAAAATAAAATAAAGACTTTTAAGGAAGTTTTGATAAACTTGCCTTAAATATTTGCATATTGTCAGTAATTGCATCTCAGTGCTGTTTTTTTTTTTTTTTTTTTTTTGGGGGGGGGGGTTGCATTTTGTTATGTATTCTAAATTTTGTGATACTGTACATGTGTACCCTACAGGCCGTTTCGCGCAGATGTGGGCGTGCCATGGGCATAACTACCATTTTCCTTAATGTAGTATGATCTTGAAGTTGATGCATTTAATTTGCAGGGGGGGTGGGGGTGCAGGGGGTGCAGGCCTCTGCAAAAACGTAACCAAAAAAAAAACACATTCTATTAGGTCATGGGCATGTGGTGGGCAGAATTAAGGCAGCCCTTGCTACTGCACAGCTGGTGGGGTACGCATGTACAGCATTGCCCTAAATTTGTTATAGAACAACAAACAAGTGAAATGTGAAATTATTTGCCTAGTTATTTTTTTTTTTCATTTTGTGAATGTGAAAATTAAGTCCACAAAATCAAGCTGATACAACTTATAAAAGTCGAATAGAGAGATATATGGACCTCATTAGTCATTTTGGTACCTGATTAAATCAGTACATAATTTTTTTATCTTAGACAGAATTTATGAAATCAAAATGCTATGTGAGGAATGTGGAAGTATACAATGGTAGGGATCTAGGAAATGTTTTATGCAAAAGTCAGAAATTATACACTGCATAACAAAGAAATTGTATGATATGCTGTAAAAAGGCTTAATGCAGCATGTCTTACATGATGAACAACAAATACACTGTACAACATCAAGCTGTAAAGGTGATGATCATTAACAGTGCATAGGTAGCCCCTATGGATACTTATTCTGAATGTTGATATTCTCTGAGTTGACAACTCAAAATGACGTGTAAAAGAGATGAGCCTTTACAGCATGGTGTTTGCTATTTTTTCTTACTATTGTGTTGTCATATTTAAGTAAAGGTGTGTGAGGGAAGTATAATCAGGCTTATCTCCCCTCCAAAAAAAATCATATTTTTTTCATTCAATTTGTTAGATTTTTTTTATATAGTAGTAGGGTCTGCATGTTTGTTTATTTTACATTGTTCCAAGGTTGTCAGTTTTTGTTATTAACATTTTCATTTATTATTTTTGTGATGCAAAATTTGTGGTTTGCACTTTTATTGTTTGGCCTAAAAGCATGGGCACATTAGAAAATTTATGGAAAAAATAAAAACAGGTTAAGAGTCTAAATACTAGCAGCTAATATACCCTGCTTCTGTGCAGTTTTGTACAGCAGCCGGATGTTGAAATATTCATCCAGTTATCGAAATACCAATTGGTATTTATGAAACACTTCCGAAATGTGACATCGTTTGATGTAGCATAATGGCAGCAGCATGGATGCACACTGGAAAATATCTAATGCTTCAACAAAGTGCCACGGAACTGACATTGGAGTTAAATATTCAGACTGGCCTTAGTTAAAACAAAAATGCATAATTCTGTAATGTACACATATTAACAAATTTAACGTAAGCGGGTATGTATCTGAGTACAGGTTAAATATATTCCTTCCTGCTTTTCCATGTTTTCAACTTCACTTAAATTTTCGTTTTGAGTAATCATATGTTAATGGGGTCAAGTATTTTCCTGTTTCATTACACAGCTTTTACTGTGATTCCATCAATACAAAATGGGGTTGCAGTAAATATGAAAAATGGACCACTTTTTTTTTTGGTCTGCAGGACTGCCATTGGCTCACCTTCTTGCACCCACCTGACCCAATCTTTCTCTCACTGGGCAAGAGCCATCTGGCCCACTTATTTTCTAGTACAGTTAATAGGTGGATGTCAGGGAGTGGGTCATGCTGCAGGATACTATGGATTACTCTATCCTCAACCCTGGCTTCCTGCAAGCTCCACTATAGTTGTGCTTAAGAGATGCATGCACAAGCTGCTGACCAAGCAGCACACTTCCTGCAGGACAGACCTGCTAAACCCTTCATGTTGTGGTGATACACCTGTGTTCTACAGGTATATCCAGTGCATGAGTCAAGCTGCTTCCATCCCCCAGGAATGGGTGATCTGACTTCAGCTGCTCACTCCCATCCCCCCACTCATCCCTCCATCACCTGTGATGCTAGTCATATATACATTGACTTGACTACCATTTTGTGACATGAGCACACCTGGGCAGTAAAGTGGTGCACTGAGTAGTATTAATAACTCATAGCAACCCCTTCACTAGTTTGAGTCATGGTATGGAGTCTGCATGTCCCCTCCTGCATCTGTATGTTTTTTCTGGGTCATCCAGTTTCTTCCCGTCTCATAAAGACATGCATTACATGAAGTTGCATTCTCAAAATTGACAGTAGATGGATGTGCAGTGTGTGACTTCTCAATTTTTAATGGAAGAGTTACAGGCAAAGTAAAAATAATAATGGAAAAGCTGCTACAACTGACTCTGAACTATTTCCAAATTTAGTAGGGCTCATTAAGGGGTGTCCCTCCAAAATCTGAGCAGTTGAAAATTTTCTGCAATACATTGGTGCCCTGATAGGAATCAAAGCATTGTAAGCAATGGCAGCAAGGATAAGCACCACCATCCCTGTGACTCTGTAAAGGACAGAGCACATCCTCAGAAAATAGAACAGAGTTGTAGTAACACACACAGACACACACACACACACACAAACACACACATAACACCATCCCTGTGACTCTGTAAAGGACAGAGCACGTCCTCAGAAAATAGAACAGAGTTGTAGTAACACACACACACACACACACACACACACACACACACACACACACACACAACACCATCCCTGTGACTCTGTAAAGGACAGAGCACGTCCTCAGAAAATAGAACAGAGTTGTAGTAACACACACACACATAACACCATCCCTGTGACTCTGTAAAGGACAGAGCACGTCCTCAGAAAATAGAAGAGAGTTGTAGTAACACACACACACACACACACATAACACCATCCCTGTGACTCTGTAAAGGACAGAGCACGTCCTCAGAAAATAGAACAGAGTTGTAGTAACACACACACATAACACCATCCCTGTGACACTGTGAAGGACAGAGAAACGCCCTCAGAAAATAGAACAGAGTTGTAGTAACACACACACACACACACACACACACACACACACACACACACACACACACACAACACCATCCCTGTGACTCTGTAAAGGACAGAGCACGTCCTCAGAAAATAGAACAGAGTTGTAGTAACACACACACACACACACACAAACACACATAACACCATCCCTGTGACTCTGTAAAGGACAGAGCACATCCTCAGAAAATAGAACAGAGTTGTACTAACACACACAGACATGCAAACACATGCACACACGCACAACACCATCCCTGTGACTCTGTAAAGGACAGAGCACGTCCTCAGAAAATAGAACAGAGTTGTAGTAGCACACACAGACATGCAAACACACACATAACACAATCCCTGTGACTCTGTAAAGGACAGAGCATGTCATCAGAAAATAGAACAGAGGTGTAGTAAAACACACACACATAACACCATTCCTGTGACTCTGTAAAGGACAGAGCACGTCCTCAGAAAATAGAACACAGTTGTAGTAACACACACGCACATGCACACACATGCACACACACACATAACACCATCCCTGTAACTCTGTAAAGGACAGAGCATGTCCTCAGAAAATAGAACAGTGTTGTAGTGACACCCACAGACATGCGCACACATGCACACACACACATAACACCATCCCTGTGACTCTGTAAAGGACAGAGCACGTCCTCAGAAAATAGAACACAGTTGTAGTAACACACACAGACATACACACACACACACACACACACACACACACACACATAACACCATCCCTGTGACTCTGTAAAGGACAGAGCACATCCTCAGAAAATAAGTTCAAGTAACACACACAGACATGCACACACATACACACACATAACACCATCCCTGTGGGCTCTGTAAAGGACAGAGCACATCCTCAGAAAATAGAACAGAGTTGTAGTAACACACACACACACACACACACACACACATGCACACACACACATCACACCATCCCTGTGACTCTGTAAAGGGCAGAGCACGTCATCGGAAAATAGAACAGAGTTCTAGTAACACCCACAGACATCCACACACATGCACTCACACACATAACACCATCCCTGTGACTCTGTAAAGGACAGAGCACATCCTCAGAAAATAGAACAAAGTTGTAGTAACACACACAGACATGCACACACATACACACACATAACACCATCCCTGTGGGCTCTGTAAAGGACAGAGCACATCATCAGAAAATAGAACAGAGTTGTAGTAACACACGCAGACATGCACACACATACATAACGCCATCCCTGTGACTCTGTAAAGGACAGAGCACATCCTCAGAAAATAGAACAGAGTTGTAGTAACACACACAGACATGCACACACATGCACACACATGCACATAACACCATCCCTGTGACTCTGCAAAGGACAGAGCATGTCATCAGAAAATAGAACAGAGTTGTAGTAACACCCACAGACATGCCCACACATGCACACACACACATAACACCATCCCTGTGACTCTGTAAAGGACAGAGCACGTCCTCAGAAAATAGAACAGAGTTGTAGTAACACACACACACACACACACACACACACACACACATACATATAACACCATCCCTGTGACTCTGTAAAGGACAGAGCAGTTAATCAGAAAATAGAACAGAGTTGTAGTAACACACACAGACATGTACACACACACACACACATAACAGCATCCCTGTGGGCTCTGTAAAGGACAGAGCACGTCCTCAGAAAATAGAACAGAGTTGTAGTAATACACACACACACACATCACACATAATGCCATCCCTGTGACTCTGTAAAGGACAGAGCATGTCATCAGAAAATAGAACAGAGTTGTAGTAACACCCACAGACATACACACACACACACACACACACACACACACACACACACACCATCCCTGTAGGCTCTGTAAAGGACAGAGCATGTCATCAGAAAATAGAACAGAGTTTTAGTAACACACACAGACATGCAAACACATGCACACACACACACATAACACCATCCCTGTGACTCTGTAAAGGACAGAGCATGTCATCAGAAAATAGAACAGAGTTGTAGCAACACACGCAGACATGCACACACACACACACACACACACACACACACACACACACACACACACACACACGCAAACACATAACGCCATCCCTGTGACTATGCAAAGGACAGAGCACATCCTCAGAAAATAGAACAGAGTTGTAGTAACACACACACATAACACCATCCCTGTGACTCTGTAAAGGACAGAGCAGATCCTCAGAAAATAGAACAGAGTTGTAGTAACACACACACACACACACACACACACACACACACACACACACAACACCATCCAAGGACAGAGCACATCATCAGAAAATAGAACAGAGTTGTAGTAACACACACAGACATGCAAACACATGCACAGACACACATGACACCATCCCTGTAACTCTGTAAAGGACAGAGCACATCCTCAGATAATAGAACGCAGTTGTAGTAACACACACAGACATATATATATATATATATATATATATATATATATATATATACATACACACACACACACACATGCACACATACACACACACACACACACACACACACACACACACACACATATACACACACAAACATACATTTTGAAGGCTTATCAGTATAGCCTTGCAGACCACTATCTTGAAATAATATCTCAACCACCATGTGGGTGAATAACTGCATGTAGCCTGGAAAATAGTGATAAATGAGGCACGAGACAAAGCAGGTCACAGTAAAAGGTGCGAGTGGGGGACTTCATCTGAGCTGGCAAAATGATGAAAGTTAGAAAACAGCTCTGTAGTACTGCTGGTTAACAAGTTAAATATCAATATCACAACAAAATCCTCAACATAATATTTAAAACTGACAGGAATGTATATGTGAGATTAAAGTTAGCAGAGCAGCTTGTCTTAAAAGGCAATGCAAAGGGAGAAAATGTATTAGCTGCATACTCAGTATTTAAAAATTTCACAACACAGGACGCAGCTAAGAAACTTAAGAAAAATGAAGTGAGTTAGCAATACATTAAGAAAATGTTTTAAAATTGATGATAGGTGAATAGACTAAAAGAACAAATCATTACAATGTTGGAATCCAAAACAATTTGACTAAATGGTAGAAAGGTACACCATCCATTGCAGGTGTCAGGTATGTATTGTGATGCTGTTAAGGGTATTATGACATATTCAAAAGAGCTGTGAACATGAAATATAAGCGATGACATGATGCATGTAAATTCAAATAATGGCACAAAAACAGACAAATGTTATTGCACTCCAGTAAAAGCTGAGAGTGAAAACTGGTAATGAAATCCAGAAACCAGCAATGTAATACTAAAAATATTTAGATCTGGCCAGTGTGTGATATTTAAGTGGAACTTTCTTGTTGCTGGAGAAGTTTTGAATGATTGAGCGCCACAGATTGTGAAGGGACTAAGACCTTGGCATAACCCACACCTACTCCTTAACCACATTTGTAAGTAGGAGGTGATACCATGATGGCAGATCGAAAGAAAGCAGCACTTTTTTTGCTAAATGTTTGTAACTGCATACACCTATACACAGTCTGTGCAGAATACCATCTCCTTACAAATTAATGTACTCTTGTTACTAGGTATAGTGATATTTAGTTTGGTATTTCCCCATCCCGTGCAGCCACATACGGATCCCCAAATTCTAGTTTCAGCTCATGTCTGCATGATGCTTTCCACTTAACTGTGCTTCTTGTCTGAGTCTTATTAAATGATGGATCATACACCTTTGCTAAGACAGAAAAGCACCTGGTCATTTGTTTAATACTCCCAAAGGGTCCTGTTTTGCTTTATTACAGACAGGCTATTATTATTGTTTTTACCTGCAGAACATTCCAGTGGAGATGCTGCCAAGAACTGTTGTCAAACATCACAATGCCTGACCCATTTCCCTAGTGCCATGACCGCCCTTAACAGTATGTGTATCACCTTTAAAGCCCTATATGTTGATGAATAAGTTAACTATGCTACCAGAAACAGACTGCAATCCATTGAAAATACTACAGCTTGTCATGAAGCCTTTTATTGATGTGGAGCATCATCTACACTTCAAAGGGTCATTTTTTTAAAGTAGTTTTTTTTTGCAGTGTATTTGAGCTTCCACAATGAGTATTTTCTTTTGCGTTTTCCCTTTTCTGCAAGTTTGTATGACCTCTGATGACATAAAGAGTTAAGAAATGGAGTGGCTTAAAACCCCAACTGGTACAGCCCAATGAAAAAAAATGTTATTTTACAGATTTCATCCACTATTTTTTCTTGAAACTTGTGATACTGAGTTTTTCTTAAATGAAACATGCTTTCTCATTATAGGTTCCACTGCATCAGCTGTCAGGAGAGTTGTTAATCAGGTGCCATCCTAGCCAACATCTGTGCCAAATACTCTGACAGTGTCTGTGATGCACAGATATGGAAAATGCATGGCTATAATAAACATCTATGGCAGTGCATATCCCAAATGACCTCCTAGCGAATAAATAGATAGTCAAAAACAACAATAAACAATTATAGATATGCATTCTAATTAGAGACTCTGACATGCAGTAACCTAAACAAAAATATCGCAGTGTGTAGGTGACAGTGGTTACCCAATATCACTATGGCTCCAACTCGCACAGTATCAAAGAGGAAAGATTTATTGATGTGCACTAGCAGATAAAGGCACTAATTAAAAATTATATGTGGATAACTCATACCCTGATGCCTGTGGCTAGTAACATCTGAAGCTGCCATCCAGTACACAGCCAAGTAAACATCCATGAAGTTCACAGTTTGTACCATGCAGTACAGCAAGTTAATACCTGTGCTTGGTGGTCTCCCCAGTAAGTGGCTGCAGCCTTTTCACCACAGTCCCATGCACCAGAAAGTAAGAATTAGCAGGAGGTAAAAGGTAGTATGGAAGACAGTGTTGGTGAGGGACATTAGGCTCATGCTGAAAGTAAATAGGCATGGCAAATCTAGGTGGAAGCAACGCATCCAATACTGTTAGAAAACTATGTACCATAACAGGGCAGTAGTGCAGATCACACAAACTGCATCCTGATTCATGTAGCTGAGGGGTATTATAATAACATGACAGAATCAGGGCACACTGACAAATGCATGGCTTGTGCACCTGCTGCATCAGACATCAACACTTTAAATACTTTAGGATAGTTTTCCTGTGGCACAGAACTGTAATGATCTGGATGGGTAAAACAGGGAAAGTACACATCAGGTACTGGCATTGCATACACAGATTGCAGCAGGCACATTCTCTGCACTGGTGATGGGTACATCCAAAGTGTGCAGCCAGCACATGATCTGTGTCCACACTCACCTTGAGACTGATCCACACCACGATCATGCTCATGTGTGCTGTCCACAGGCAAGACATGATTAAGTTTTCCAGTGCAAGACAGACTCATGTGAGCTGAACTGTGACATCCAGATCATCTTGGGGCATGTAGTAGTAGTGGTGTGACAGAGTTATAAACAGGTCGGTGATAGTAGGAAGATACCAGAAGTTAGTGTTGGAAGTGTCATCTAAGACTCGTGCCATGAAAGACCATGGCAATGACACAAATGAAAATTGCAACAATACTAACCACCAAGCTGGACAATTGCCCATTTTGGGTTACAGTTGCATGTGTCAATTCATAAATGTTAATCATCATTTCATGAAAATACCTCCCTGCACTTTCAAGAATGGTAGCAAATATACTTCATATACCATGTATGGCATCAACTTGGTAGAAGTTTAAACCAAAAGAATTGTTGAACTACCCAATTTCCAGTCAGACGCACAATAGTTCATTAGGGTCCTTTCCTTGTGGGAGATGCATTGTTTGCCATAGAATCGGATATTTATCTAATACTATGATCAATGGTCATAGATTTGTCTCTCAAGTAAGGTTTAATTGTCAATCATATGGTGGTGTATATATTCTGGGTTGTGGCTGTGATGAGGTTAGATGGTATATAGGTCAGACCAAAAGAAAAGTTAAGATTAGAAGTTTGGAACATTTGGGAAATATTAGAAGGGATAACACTAGGCCAGACTCTACTCAAAGGGAAGGTGGTAGGGATACTACATACGACCAAGAATACCCCCCCCCCCCTCTAAGGAGGTCCGAAAGACTTCAAAATAAAAACAATTTTAGGAATGATAATAATGTTTTTTTAGGGCAACAGGGAGGGGGAAGGGTGAACACTTATAGGAATCAGAAACAATGGAAGAAGAACAGTTACCACTAGATATTCCTACTTGTGATAATACAAGAGTAAGTGAAGCAGATGAGATTATTACTTCATTCGGGGGTGTCCTACACACATACCGGGGGTTTAATATTTTCAACTATGCAGGTGTTGAAGTAAGTAAGGACCTTTTTTCACTTTTAATGAAGGGAATAAAATTTGTACCATCTGGGAAGGAGGATGTTTGTACTGCTTTAACTGAATTTAAAATTTTCACTAGAAAGATGAACTTGAAATATCTGCTTAGAGACAACCCTTCATATAATGAAAAGAAAAAATTAAAAAAAGAAGAGCTGTTATAACCCACCTCTACACCCCCTTATAGGGACATTTGACAAGATATGCTCCCAGGAGATGTATCAAATGTTGAAACAACACAAATATAAACAGTTCAACTTGACTAGAAAAGAAAAAGAACTGTTAGAAGAAGTAAGTCTAGTTTGAGACTTATGAAACCGGACAAAGGTGGGGGGATGACTATTGTTAACACTGAAGATTATAACAACACAATATTTGGTATGTTACAGGAAGACAATAAATACCAGTGTGTTTCTAGAAATGAAATAAACATCGCTTACAGGAAAATTAAAATGACACTGGAAGACTCTCTACTTCAGGGAGTTATTAACGAAGAAACCTACCATTTTTTGGATAATGAACATCCAACAATTCCTGTGGCCTTTGGTATTCCGAAGACCCATAAAAATATTTATGATCCCCCATACAGACTTATAATCTCCTGCCAAAACAGTATTTCCTACTCATTAGGGGTTTTTGTTGACCGGGTGTTGAGGAAATCCTTAACCCATATTAACCATATGTTCATAGGTTCATAGGTAGGTACTAGGCTATTGGCCCTAGGGCCTATATAAGCCTAGCCAAAGGTACCCTGGCTTTCGCCACCCAAGAAAATTATTTTCCTGTGCCACTGTCTAGCAGAGCCACAGAAGTGATCCCCGGGATGAATTTCCTATCTCCCATCCAATCATCAAGATTTTTCTTGAACAGTGCTAATGGGGAGCTTTGTTTGATATAGATAGGTAGTTTGTTCCAGAGTATGGGAAGTCTCTGGGACAGGAATCTATCCCTCCAGCATGTTCTGTTTATTGTCGTGATGAGGTTTAGGTCCCTAGAGCGTGTAGCTCGTAAGGATTGTTTTTTCTTTAAGTGGAGCATGTCTAAAAGCCCTGGGTTTGACATAGCTTTGTGTGTTAGGCAGAGATCGCCTCTGAGTAGGCAATATGCAAATGAGTAAAGCTGCAGTTTTTTGAGACGGTCTGCATAGGGCATCTCTTTGAGGCCGGTAATCCTCTTTGTGAAGAATTTCTGTGGCCTTTCCAGTTGTTGTAGATGTCTTGTGAGGTACATACCAAAAGGGGCATTGTACTCTATAATGGGTCTAATAAGTGACGAGTAGAGGGGAACAATGATCTCTTTTTTCCTGGATGAGAAACAGGGTTGCCAGACGTCCCTATTTGGGCGGGACTGTCCTGAGATCAGCAGCCTGATCCCGAGTCCCGCCCTGCCGGTTTAAATCCCAGCCAGCCTCCGCTTTGTTTGTTTTTTTTTTTTTTTGATTGTCCCGTATACCTGGCATACGGGCCAATCAAAAATTGCTAAACACGGAGCTTCTTGTGTTCTGCATTAAACACGAGAAGCTCCGTGTTTAGTGATTTTTGATTGGCCCATATGCCGGTATACGGGCCAATCAAAAATCGCTAAACACGGAGCTTCTCGTGTTGAATGCGGAACTGCAATGCATTAAACACGAGAAGCTCCATGTTTAGTGCAGAGCTACTGAGTGAGCTCAGTTCTTTAATGTGGAGTTCTGTCCCTCATTAAAGACCTTTTTTTTTTTTTTTTTTGGTCTTCACTTTTTTTTTGTCCCTACCTGGGGGGGCTGGAAATCTGGCAACCCTGATGAGAAACCTTTTGTGATGAGGTGTGCCACATGTGTGATGAGTAAAGGGGAACAATGACTTCTTTTTTTTCCTGGATGAGAAACCTTTTGTGATGAGGTGTGCACGTAGAAGGATTTCCTGACTACTGTGGTGATGTGATTATCAAAGGAGTGACTAATGTCCACCTGTGTCCCAAGGTCTCTTATCACACTTTCGGTGGTAAGTAGACTACCACCTATGTGGTAGTTCATGGGTACTGAGTTTTTACCAAAAGGAATGACAATGCACTTTTTGGCATTGAGTTTGGCATAGGCCATGGCTTTGACACCAGGTATCTGTCTCAGCAAGGCCCTTTTGTAGGATGTCCACATCTTTTGGAGTTTTGATTATGGCTCCTAGTTTGCAGTCATCTGCGGACTTCATTAGCCAAAGACCTTCTGTGTTGGCCTGTACTTCAGAGAAGTAGATACCAAACAGGAGAGGACCCAGGACTGAACCCTGTGGTACTCCACTTGTCACTGGTCTGAAGCTGGATTTGGAGTCTGCTACTTTCACATTGTGGGTTCTGTCAGTGAGCCAGCTGGCAACCCATCTTGTGACATAGGGGTTTATACCTAGTTTAGTGAGTTTATCTATAATTCCAGAGTGGGGGATGGTGTCAAAAGCCCTGGCGAGATCTAGATAGGCTGTGTGAACCACCTTACCCTCATCTACGGCTTTGGTGACTGCTTCAAAGAAGTCTAACAGGTTTAGGAGACATGATCTGCCTTTTACAAACCCGAACTGGGTGGGGTCCTGAGTTTGGATATTACCAATGTCATTGTTTATAAGTTCCATGATGATATGCTCCATAGCCGTGCAGACCAGGCTCGTTAGGCTAATGGGGCAGTAGTTTCCAGGGTCTGTGGTGGCTCCCCCTTTGTGGAGTGGGATAACTGTCGCTGTGCACCATTCAATGGGCACGTAGCCTGAGGTGAGGCTATGATTGAACATGGTACTTAGGTGGGGTGCCAGTTCATTCTGCAGTTCATGTAGAACAAAGCCTGGGATGTCGTCAGGTCCCATGGATGCTGTGTTCTTGGCTTTGGATAGTGTGTTTTTTACCTGTTCAGCCGTGATTACAGGAACTTTGCATTCTTCAGGTATAGAGATTGGCCCTTTAGGGGATGACAGAGGGGTAAAGTTAGCACTGAACCTATGTGTCAGGATGTTGGCAATATCCGTTGGTTCTGTATATTTAGTGCCATTGTGCTGTAACTCAGAGCAGATCTGAGTGTTGCCATTGAGATTCTTGACATAGCTATAAAATGCCTTGTGGTTGTCTTTAGAGTCAGTGGCAATTTTGTTTTCATAACTAGCTTTGGAGGATTTTATGAGGGATCTCAGCTTCTTACTGAAGCTGACCAGGGAGTTTCTCCAATCATGGGATTTTGCTCTTTTTTACAACAGTTTCTTTCTTCTGTTGTAGAGTTTGTTTATGGCAGGGGACCACCAGATTGGCTTCCTTTTTTTGGAGGATAGCATCTTGGTTCTGTTAGGGATTGCACGATCCATGCACTCATGTAAGTGCTTATAAAGTGCATTTGTGCAGGATTCAGCAGTCATACCTCTATTGTCCGTCAGCATGGGTGTCGTGAAGTTTGCCACTTCTGTCTTAAGAAGCGTGAAGTTGGCTTTGGAGAAATTTTCTACTGTGGTTTCCCTAATGGGGGGTGGGGGAGGGATGTGGATGTCTAGGGTGATTAGCTTATGGTCGGATCTGACCAACGAGGAATTGACCTCTGGTGTGGAGCACCGGTTGCCCATGTTGGTAATAACCAGGTCTAGGATATTGCTGCCCCTGGTGGGGGTGTGGATAAGTTGATCCATGGCATTGGAATTTATGAATTCCAGAAAACGTTGAGCATAAGAGTTGGTACATGAGTAGTTTTCCCAGTTAATAGTAGGGTAGTTGAAATCTCCCATTATTAGGATGTTAGGTTGTACCCTAATATTTTCCAGTGTATTAAGAAATGAGGAGTGGGAGTGTTAGTAGACTCTTGGGATTTTTTGGGTCGGATAAAGGAAGAACATTATAGTGAGGAGGTTAACTTTTCCACAGTTGATGCTGTGGACTTATTCACTTCTATACCCCACGAGTTAGGCTTGGAATATTTTCTTGAGGTACTAGTTGAGAAAACTAATTTGGGGAACACCGTGGTCAATTTTATTATGGTGTTAATGGAGATTATTTTGATGAAGAATTTTCTTAGTTTTTGTGGGGAGTTTTTCCGCCAGACGAACTGTATAGCAATGGGTAATAGTTGTGCACCTTTGTTTGCGAACTTAGTCATGTACCGTTGGGAAAGTGAGTTCATTTTAAAAGTCCATTTAAAGACTCTTGGGTGGTGTATTTAAGATTCTTGGATGATCTTTTCATTCTGTGGAAAGTAGGGGACCAACATACCAACTTCTTAAGAGTTTCTTAACAATCTTTGTGATTATTTTAAATTTACTGGTAACAGTGGTAGCTCTAGGATTAACTACCTGGATGTGTGTATTTGGAAGGACTCGAATAAGAAGTGTTTTCGGTCTAGTGTTTACCGAAATCCCACTTTCTCAAATGACTATCTTGAGTTCTGGAGTTGTCATCCCCACTTTGTGAAAAGGAATATAGTGAAAGGTCAGATGGTGCATTTAGCCAGAATGTGCTCTGACTTTGACACAGTTAAGCTGGAAATAGATAAACTGATCAAAATGGTTGTAGCCAGTGTGTACCCGTCGAATTCTGTGGTTACCATTAGCGAGCAAGTCACAAGTGAATGGGGTAATAGGTACAAACCTTTACTTGGGGTTAGCTAGAATAAGGAACTTGAAGTCACTCACCAACAAAATAATGACTTCTCTTATTCTATGGTTCTGACTTTTGGGGACACTTCGAACCTCATTAGAGAGATTATAAAGAAAAATTGGGTTTTATTCAAAGTGAACCAAGAATTGATGGTTGTTTTAGATGAGGTACCCATGTTCTCCTACAGGACCAGAAGGAATTTGAAAAATTTGTTAGAACACCCTATTGAGAGTAAGAATAAGAATATTAAGGGAACTACCAAGTGTGGGGCATGGGAGTATTGTAAATATATTATCTCATGCCCTACTGTTTGCTTAGGTTCCAATGACTTTGAAGTTAGATTGGCCACAGGAATTTGTAACACCAACAGTGTAGTCTATATTGCTGTATACCAGGGTTGTCACAATTTCTATATAAGTAAAACTGAAAGGAGGTTTCGGAAAAGAATTTATGAACATCTATATAGTATTAGGGAAAGGGATGACAATAATGCACTATTCCGGCATATTAACCCCAATCCTGACCACTTTTTCCAAGAGGGGGTGACTGGACCAACAAATTGTACAGGGCTGAAATGCGATGGCAAATTCGTTTGAATGCCACTGTAGCCCCTGGTATTAATGACCACATTTGTATCAAGCCAGAGTTGAAACATAGGGCTACTAAGTTATAGTATTGGTGTTGTTATATACCATACTTGTCAAACACTTTGTACTAGTTCAAAATTTTATTTATGTATTGCTGTTTTATAATGATTTTTTAGGGTGTATGTTTTTAAAGTTTAATTAGTGTGTTAAGTGGGGGGGGGGGCTGCCTATTTAAGGTATGTCGATGTATTACACAGTTCTGAAGAAGTCTTGGATGATGAAAGCGCTTGACTGACTGTGTTACTACTGAGTCTTTCTTGTTGTGGAATTAAATATTTTTATTTGATACTACCGAGTCTGGTTCTTGGCTACTTGGAGTGGTGATTCTATTTTTTCTTGGTACCTTTCACAAATCCATACTGCGTGGGGCCCAGAGTTTGGAGATTCCCTATGTCCTTATTTATAAGGTCCATGATGATGCGCTCCATAGCTTACATATCAGACTAGTCAGGCTAATGGGGCAGTAGCTCCCAGGGTCTGTATTCGCTCCCCCTTTTGTGGAGTAGGATGACCATAGTGATGCGCCATTCAGTGGGAACAAAGCCTGAAGTGAGGCTGTGATTGAACAGGGCAGTTAGGTGTGGTGCCAGTTCACTTTGTAATTCATGTAGAACACAGTCAAGGATATTGTCAGGTCCCATGGAAGCTTTATTCTTGGCTTTAGACAGTGCGGTTTTAACATGTGCAGCAGTGATATTAGGAACTTGGCATTCCTCTGGTATTGTGATAGGCCCTTTAGGGGTTGAAAGGGGGGTAAAGTTCACACCGAACCTATCGGCCAGTATATTGTCAATATCAGTTGGCTCGGTACATGTGTTGCCATTGTGCTGTAGCTCAGAGCAGATGTGAGTACTGCCATGTAGGTTCTTTACATAACTATAAAATGCCTTGTGGTTGTCTTTAGTATCAGCTGCAGTTTTGTTTTTTAGTAGTTAGCTTTAGAGGATTTGATGAGGGATCTCAGTTTTTTGCAGAGGCTAACAAGGGAGTTTTTCCAATCTTGGGACTTCACCTTTCTCTGCATCAATTTTTTTCTTCTGTTGTAGAGTTTGTTTATGGTAGGGGACCACCAGATTGGCTTCCTTTTTTTGGAGGAGAGCATCTTAGTTCTGATGGGTATGGCCTGTTCCATGCACTTGTGTATGTGTTCATACTGTGCATTGGTGTATGATTCAGCAGTCATGCACCTGTTTTCCATTTGCATAGACATCGTGAAGTTGGCCACCTCTGTTTTTAGAAGCCCAAAGTTAGCTTTGGAGACATTTTTCTTGGTGGTTTCCTTTATGGGGAGGTAAGGGTGGGATGCGAATATCCATGGTGATTAGCTTGTGGTCAGATCTGACCAGTGAGGAGTTGATTACTGGTGTAGAGCAACAGTCGTCCATGTTAGTAATGACCAGGTTGAGGATGTTGTTACCCCTGGTGGGGGTAAGAATGAGTTGGTCCAAGGCGTTGGAATTTATGAATTCCAGAAAACGTTGCGCTAGTGTGTTGGTACATGAGTAATTTTCCCAGTTAATGGAGGGGTACTTAAAGTCCCCCAGTATAAGGGTATTGGGTTGTACCTTAATATTTTCCAGGTTGATTAGGAATGTGGAGTGGGAGTCTTTGGGACATGGCGGGGGATCTATAGCAGGCTACAACCTGGATTGCAGTCTTGCCCAGTGTTAGTTGTACCTGAAGTATCTCTGATGCATTATGTTGGGCTACTAGTCTGGAGGTGTGCATATCCTTTATGAATATGGAGACACCACCACCTTTAGGGCTTCAGTCCAGGTTTTGGGACCGAAAAGTGTGGTATGAGGTATAGCCTGGTAGCACAGGGGTGCTCTCAGGAGCCTTGGTAACTGAACTTCTGTGTGACAACAGAATTTTTGTTAAGCTCTCTTACCCTCTTGCATAGTTTAAAATTGAGTTAAGTGAACTATTAGAGAAGGTGGAAAGGCTGGGATTTTTTTCATCACAGTCTGTTAAGAAGTTGTTTGTTACTACTGCTTGTGACCCATATTTTTATGGTATACCAAAAATTCATAAGAATGTGAGCAGACCACCAGGGAGACCGATTGTTGCTGGCATCGGTTCTTACCTGGAAAATGCGGGGGTATTATTGGACTCTACTTAAAATGCATTTGAGTTCCGTACCAGCCCATATAAAGAACACAGAAGAGCTTTGTGTTCTAATGCAGAATATGGTGTGGAGAAAAGAACATTTTTGGGCCATTTTGGACATTTCTTCTGTGTACACGAATATTACAACAGGTAAGGGTTTTGAATCTATGGCATCAATACTGGGTGAAGGGCCTCACAGTGCCTATATTTTGGAGGGTAATTACATATTATCGCAACCAGATTTTCACAAAAACAGTGGTTGCTTCCCGATCAGTGAATGTGCAAGTTAATGTGCTTGAAATGGAAAACCGTGTGTTTTCTTTAACAAAATAGGTTGGTTTCCGGAGTGCTACCAACACAAAGTACATAACATACTGTTGTTGTTTCTTCATGCTCTTTACTGGCAGCAGCATGTCGCTGCATTGCAAGGCCGCCCACTGAATGTTCTTTGTCAGCCCATGCTGTGAAATAATGGCCATACTATGTACATTCTTTCCAGTTTGGCTTCAGTTGTCAGGGCTGCTGTAGCATCCTTTACCGCCGTAGCTGAATGCAAGAATTGGTAAAGGCATTCAGTAGCGGCTTGCCAGTAACAGCAGGTATTCAGGCTTCTGAGGAATGTGGTTATTTACATGTGCATTTTTTAAGCATAGTGGAAAGTCTGTCGGATCAGAGATATATGCATCTTTTTTGAATTTGGCTCCCTCGCTGCAATGTTTTGGCCCTTTTTTTTTCTGATTCCAACTTATATGACATGACTGACCTGATTCTATTTGGAAATCAAACACAATGCCTCTTAGCACTTGGTTCCTGATCATGACAAATGTTCGTTAATGTTGATAAAATGTAATGCAGCGTGTTTTCTTTTAACAGTACGCCTTATTTTCTGGACTGCTATCAGTACAACGTGCAAAACATGCTGCTGTTCTTTCTACTGGCACCCGTGTTGCTTCCTGCAAGTCTGCCCATTGAACTTTGTGCCAGTAAACACCATTAAGAAAGAACAGCATGTCTTGCATATTGTATCAATAGCAGTCCAGAAAATAAGGTGTACTGTTAAAAGAAAACATGCTATATTACATTTTAACAACATTAACTAACATTTGTCATGATCTGGAAGCAAGTGCTATTACCGCGAAAATCTGGTTGCGATAATACGTAAGTACCTTTTTGAGTTACTTGAATTTTGTTTAACACACAATTTGGAGTTACTTGACTTTTAACACACAATTATTTTAGTTTCAACAAGGAATATTATTTGCAGATGAGGGGCACTGTTATGGGGGCTCCCTTTGCTCCCTTTTATGCCGTTTTTTTTACATGGGGGAGTTTGAAAAGCGGTTTGTGTACAGCCATATTTATTACAAGGAGAAGGTAATGTTATATAGGAGCTACATAGACAATTTGATTTTCATATGTAAGGGACCTCTATCTGAATTTGAGAAATTTGTGGGGGATTTGAATTCTAACAGTCATGGTTTCCAGTTTTGTTGTCACACAGACTTCAGTACCATTAGTTTTCTGGATGTCCAGTTTTTTGTGAATGAGATAGGAGTTATTCAATATGTTTCATTTAGGAAGAGTACTGCTGTGAATAATTTTTTGCATGCTTCCAGCATGCATCCTGAACATCTCATTAAGTCATTGCCTTACTGCAAATTTAGAAGAGTATTTGATGAACACTTCTGAGATGGCTTCTAAAGAGAAATTTCTGGCTGAAGTAGAGGAGATATTATCGGCCAGAGGGTATTCTCTATCTATTCTTAATGAAGCAAAGAATAAATTGTTGAATAATGTGATAAGTAGAAAACAATTGCATGAGAGCAGTAAGTTTGGACATATAATTCAATTTACTTCAAGAAAGGAGGGGACAGAAAATAAAATATTTTATGTTACTAGGTTTTAGTCCCTTTTCAGACACACTTAGGTGGTTACAAGATTATGGACAATGATAACAGCTGATGATAAACTCAGTACTTAATTTCCACAACATATGACTTTTTCTTTTGGTAGATTTTTAAACCTAAAAGAATTGTTGAACTACCCAATTTCCAATCAGACCCAGAATAGTTCATTAGGGTACTTTTCTTGTGGGAGATGCAGTGTGTGCCATAGAATCAGAAATGTATCTAATACTATGATCTATGGGCATAGATCTGTGTCTCAAGCAAGGTGCAATGGTCAATTATGTGGCGTTATATATATATTCTGGGTTGTGGATGTGATGAGGTTAGATGGTATATAGGTCAGACCAAAAGAAAAGTTAAGATTAGAATTTTGGAACATTTGGGAAATATTAGAAGGGGTAATATAGGCTTCAATCTCCAGTGGCAGAACATTTTATTGAAGCCTATTTGGAAACTTTTGATTCCCTGTTTTTTTAGTGTATTAGCCCAACCATCTCGCAACTGTGGTAGTGGTACACTATTTGCTAATAAGTTAAATCAGTTGGAGACTACTTTCATTTTTAATTTTGGAATCTTGGTCCCACATGGACTAAATCAGGAGGTGGTGGTAAATTTTTAAAGACATTTTATTGATACGTCCATAAATGTGTGCGTGTATATACACACACATATGCATATGTATATATATATATATATATATATATATATATATATATATATATATATATATATATATATATATATATATAGGGAACGGTGATTAATTGACCCTATGTAAGCGAAAGCTTACAATTTTGAACAGTTGGAACAGCAATTTTTTTCCTAGGGAAAAAAAATCGCTGTTCCGACAAAAAAAATAAAATAAAATACTGTAAACATTACATTAAGTGGGGGGCTTTGCCCCCCCCCTGATGTGGGGGGACTGTGCCCCCCATGCCACCCCACACCACCCCTACTTAAATATACCAACTCCGAGACCGCACTACAGTGCCAAAAATGGCAAAGTAACAAAGCAGCCAAGCAAATTCTTTCCCGCTTCGATATTTTGAGTTCGACCAAGACGCATTTGAAAGACTGCATTTTTGGTCTTCTAATAGGGAACCTATATATATGTATATGTATATATATATATATATATATATATATATATATATATACATATGTGTGTGTATATGTGTGTATATATATATATATATATATGTGTATGTGTATGTATATATATATATATATATATATATATATATATATATATATATGTGTGTGTGTGTGTGTATATGGTGTATATGTGCGTATATATATAATGTGTGTGTGTAATTTTTGAGTACATACACACATTATGAGAGGGTGGTGTATTTTTTATGTAAACTTTGTTAAATTTCTTTGATGTTATTGCTGTAGAATTTATGGTAAAAAATTATTTTTTGCTGTAATCTTGCTGCTGCTGCTAAAGTTCTATGGGAAATGTAGTTTTTCATGACTAAGGAATGTGTTTATGTATAATGTGCACTGGTCACTTTAAAAGTGGGATGTATAGACAAATTTTGAAACAGAACTGTTCAGTATATTTAAGCTTTAGAATTTGATATGCTGATATCTCTTGAAGGCGAAATGCTTAGGTACCAGAATTAAAGCTGTTTGGTACTACAAATCTGTGTATGTCTTTTGATTTTATTAGGTTCTTATGACATCAATTTTGTTTGCACTGTCATCCATGGGTATTCAAGGGGCATCTAATGAACTAAAACAGCAAGTATTGTTGTACAAATATATCATGCATTATAGTACATCATGCATTGTAGCAGTGCCACAATCACCAGATGCATCATGTGTGACAAGATGGAACCTTCCCACCACTGCCTCTGTGTCTTATGTAGCTGGCTTATGCCTTGTGCCCTTGTATGGTGTATACAGGAATGGCAATATTCCCTTGTGCCTCACCCTAAGAGGTCCTGAATGCAGATACCAAATTTGACTATTCAGCCTTCATCTTTACTGTATCTTAGTACAGAGGCACACTTGAGGTGTGTAAAATCTAGCTAGCATCCATATCTTGTGTGCTGTTGGCTATGTCATGCAGGCTTGCCATATCACATAGCACTGGCTCTAGACCAAAAGTTGGTGTCTTAGAAGTGACCTTTTATCTGTTGATATGCCTGATATGTCACCACCATTACTGTATCCCCCGAGCATCCTGCACTTATTTCACAGGAGTCATGCACAATGCACATAAAAGTCACACTGGTCTCTACCCACTTTCCCACCAGCAAACTAACATCAGGAATAATGAAATGCACATATACTTTGATTTTTAGCCAAGATCATGTCCCCAGTCCTGGCAGAAGTGCACCAACAGTGAAAGTGCAGTTCAAATATCTGTAGACTCTTAATATGGAGGGTAGATAATATGGGCCTGATCTTCCTTGCTGCTGATACCTGTACATGTATGTGTGGGGTATATGTGAATAGATGATAAGATGACAGTATCATCACCAACATCTGTTATTGTATGCAGATACACACCTTCGCATACCCAGTTGTACAGCAGGAAGATCTATATCTATGCACCAACCAGCTATGAGGGAGGACGTGTACACTCAAGCACTTGAGAGTATAATGGATACAGTCCAATGCAGTAACAATGAAAGAAAACAAGTTTCATTCATATACAACTATGTAAGCAGTAACTGCGATATCAGCAGTGGTATGTGTGCTGGCCTCCATAGCTGCCCACATTACTGTGCAAAGCTGCTCGTCAGGCATGCCTGTCATCATGTCTGGAATGCTGCTGGAATTTGTCTTTTAACTGATACAATATCCAGCCTGTGCTACGTGTTGGTCCATTTCAGTGTCTAATATGTTATTCAAACCTGGCTTATCTTGGATGCAAAGCACAACGAAAAAGTTGAGGTAAAAAACACACCTTTATCAAACACAAAGCTTTCAGGTACAAGACCCTTTCTCAATGATAGACACAGGTACATTAAAATCAGACATTAAATACACGCCCAACACATCACATGACCCGCAGCCATGGTCATGTGACTAATACATTAAAATGATTACATTACTTATAATTTTAAGACATAAACAAGTAAAATTAGATAAAATTCATACATACATATATTTGCTTACTTTTGTGTACTTATATTTACATGCACATATATATATATATATATACGCAAATACATTACCTATATTACTTTAACTTAGTGTGTTGGTCCATTTCAGTGTCTAATATGTTATTCAAACCTGGCTTATCTTGGATGCAGTCAGGGTCTACCTTCTAAGTTATTGAACTTGAAATGAGTTTTTTTTTTCATGATTTAGTTATTCATGGGTTATATTTTTAATTTTTCATTTTGCCCTCATTGTTTTTGGTGCAGTAAGTCTGTGACTCATTGTCCAATGTAGGTATTCATGGTGACACTGCAACATTAAGACTTTTTTTTAATATTTGTGAGCTCCATCATGGCTAATCTATTTCATCATTACTGTCTAACATCATTGGCATAGTGTTTAAAGATGTGACGATAGTATCTCCGTTGCATTATCATCAAGCGTTTGATTCTGCCGTCATAGTGTTTGTGGTTTTGTATGTGCATTAACAGAAATGTGCAGTGTTGTCTCCTTGACATTTTGTATATGAAGTGTTGAGTCATCATCTCAGTAAGCACTGAAGTCTTACAGTCAAACATGTAGTCGTTATTAAGAAATATCTCGGAAGTGAGTGCTCTGACAGAGAACTTGTCAACTATGTGAAGCATAGTATGTCAAAAAATAAATACCAAGGAAGTTACATGCTTGTATATGCCTTAAAACATTAATCAGAATAGTAACTATAGTTAAAATAAAGAGACTTTATGCTTACATTTTCTAAAACTGAAAGCAGCAGTCCGAGACTGTTGAACCAGACAGGATTTCTGAAGCGTGAAAGAAAATGCTAAATTATGATGAAATTAGCATTAACTGTTGGAGTATATATAACTATTTATGGTGGATGAAATCCCAAAAAAGTAAGGGGGGGATACCACTGTCAGAATTATGAACATATGTTAAATGTAATTTGGTGAAAGGGCATTTGGTGAGATTTTCAATGTTTAATTCAGATAATATGATTATTTTTGCACTTAAAATCAATGAGTTAAAGCAGTTCTTCTAAAAAGTGATTATCTAGAAGAAATAGTAGACAGCATTATGAATACTGTAATCAAAGGGAGATTAGATAACTATGCCCCTATAACAATGGTTGGCACTCTGAAAAACTAAGCCACCAATGGCAGAAATTGAGATAATCAAGTGAGATTTACTATTCCTTACGCTGTGCATAACTCGGCTATAAAGGATATTTTGCACACAAATTAAAACATTAGTTTAGGAAATTATGAAATCTAACCCTAGTTAAGGTGGTAATTCCCTAATTCTGTTTACAAAAGATAAAAGGCAATGTTTTTTTTTGTTTTGTTTTGTTTTTTTTTTTTTGCATAGAGGGAAATGAAGTACAAGTAAGAATGGATAGGTGGGCTCCTCAGGCTCAGACTTAAGGATATATCTGTATTTGGTGGGTACACTGTATAAATTAATTTTCCAAGAGGAAAACAAATCAAACCAGTTTCTGACAAAGCCCCTCTGTGCGACCTTCCTCATGTTTCCTTTGAGATGTCAAACTGAGGGCCCCATCTGCCTGAGTTGATGGTAGCTCCGGTGGGTGTAAAACATCCCACTGCACCTATCAAAAAAAGTCGGTGAAGGTCCTTGATGTCCTGGCCAAATTTTCCCTAGTAGTATAAAGACCACCTTGGGTCATACGCTCAACCTCTTAGCACAAGAAATCTGGACAAAGCCTAAAATAATGGCGGGACAAAGCCCCAAAATAGAGACAGATTTAGAAGGTTGCTAGACTAACAGGATTTGTGTTACCATACATTTTTCTGAAAGACAGGAAGTCTGAAACTGAAATGTGTGTCATTATTTAGTGACATAATCCTCGGTGATACAGAACAAAAATATTAAGCAAAAATCTGGACATTCTGTGAAAATCCAGACAATTGAGAGGTATGCCTTGGAGCATGGTCTTCTCTGAAAAGAGGCTACCAGTCTAGTGCGACTAACCCAGTCAATGCAGGATAACCAAATAAATGTGTGCTAACCCTAACTCTACCCCTACCCCTAACTAGGCTTACCATACGTCCAGGTTTCCCCGGACACATCCTCTTTTTGTGCCCCTGTCCGGACGGTTTTTAAAAATACTGCAATTTGTCTGGGTTTTGCTCTGCGACCCATAGGAGTGCACGCTCCCGTGCATTTTCAGGTATTTTTTCCATTGCATGTGCCCATCTGGTCACTCGCTGTACTGTAGCAATTCTCCCATTCGCTGAGAGATGGAGCTGCACGCCAAGGAGGTGCCGACTGCTTCTAAGTCTGTTTCATCGTCAAAGCAGGAGCACGCTGATGCTTGTAGTACGGAAGAAGAACCTTTTAAGTGAGGAAGCTGACAGGGTCTGACAGCCGACTTTGAGGTACCAATTTTTTGCTTCCTGATCTCTTGCACAGTTCACCTCTCTCTGAGAAAGGCAGACAGGGTCCGACAGCCGACTCCGAGGTACCAATGTTTTGCTTCCTGGTCTCTTGCACACCTCCCTCTGAGAAAGGCAGTCTAAGCTTACACTACCAAGTTATATTAAAGAAGGCACTTGTTTAGATATTTTTAAGAACAACTTGGCCACTTGTCATTGGCATACCTCTCATCTGTCCAGATTTTTGGCTGATGTTGTGCTATCCCTCATAAACTTTCCTTTTCTTCTGGCAAATAATGGCTGAAATCACTAAGTAATGGCATACCATTTGAGTTTTATACTTCTTATCCTTCACAAAATGTATGCTAATGCAAAAACAGTTGTTCCAGCAACTTTCTAAGTTTATAAGACCAATATTTAATATTTGTCCCCGATTTTGGGCCTTTGTAGCGGCTAGCCCTCTCCATTCCTGTCTCTTCCCAGCAGGTTTACTGAACTAGATTAAACACATACTCCAAGTCCAAGAATGAATGATTTACATACATTTGTGACTTTTTAAAAAAGAAAATGTCTTTGACATGAGATTTAATTCATACCCAACATTGTGTACATGGAGGAAACTGAATAGGAAAGGAATGCTACAGAGGGGAAGAACAGTGAAGCCATTTTCTTTTTATGCATGGGAAAGTGAAGATAATTGCGTTGGGAGAAAAAAAAATTAACTCTCAAGAAAGCGACATTTATTTATTAATTTGGTGACATTTGTTCATAGGTTCATAGGTTCATACTAGGCTATCTGCCCAAGGGCATTTATAAGCCTAGCCCAGAGTTTTTGTGGCTTTCGCCACCCCTTTAGTTTGAAGAAAACTATGCCCATTATTTTGCTGTGCCTCTGTCAAGCAGTGACACTGAGGTAATCCCTGGGGTATATCTGCGATCTCCCATCCATTGGTCAAGATTTCTCTTGAACATGGCCAGCGAGGTGCTCTGCCTCACATGTACCGGGATTTTGTTCCACAGCATAGGGAGTCTCTGGGTGATGAATCTGTCCCTCCAGCACGTCCTATTAATAACCGTGTCAAGGTTTAAGTCTTCCGCCCTTGTAGTTCTGAGGGATCTAGATTTTTTGAGGTGAAGCATGTTCATCAAATCTGGGTTTGACATGGCCTTGTATGTCAGGCACAGGTCACCTCTGAGCAAGCGGTAAGTGACTGAATAGAGCTGGAGTTCTTTCAGTCGGGCAGCATAAGACATATTTTTGAGACCCTTTATCCTTTTGGTGAGGAACTTTTGGGGCCTTTCCAGCTGCTGCAGGTGTCGGGTCAGATACATTCCGAATGGGGCATTGTACTCAATCATTGGTCTGATGAGTGATGAGTACAGGGGGACGATGACCTCCCTTGATCTAGATGTGTTGACTGGGGAAGTCCAACTGGGCAGAGCCCTTTTTCACCACAGGCCCAAGGAGACAAGCTCAGAGAATACAAAATTATAGACAGTTCTAAAGGGACACAGTAGTAGTCAGTAGTTATGATATAAAGCAGGGGGAAAACATAGGTGGTTAAGACATTTGATGTCCCTGACTGACAAAGGATGAAAAGAGTTAGACAAAAGTAGTATAGCATAGTTGTATTAGCTAAATGATATATTGGGAACTGCTAGAAAATACTTGTGGGGAGTACAGGAAGAGGAATGGGTAAGTTAAGTGGGTTGGGAATGTTAGTATTAATATGGGGAAGCCATAAGGGTTAATAGAAGAGGGGCTGGACATAAGTGTAGAATCTAGCTGTTTAATGAATCATGCATATTGCAAAGGTCATAATCTGAGATGAGTTGAAGCATTCCACAACTAATAAAGTTCAGTATGGCAAACTGGGAAAGGTAACAATGCTATATTACAGGATCATAGGAAGTTACTAGGCTATTGGACCTGAGGCTCTTATAAGCCTAGGCAAGAGTTTAGCCCATGTTTAGACAAGTCAGCATCCATCCGAAGCCCCTATCCAGCAGGGACACAGGTGGTATCCCAGGGGTGTATTTTCTGTTTCCCATCCAGTTATCCAGGTTGCACTTAAAAAGGAGTAAAGCTGTACTATGCTTGACGTGAAGAGAGAGTCTATTCCACAGATGGGGGTGTCTCTGGGATACAAATCTGTCCTGCCAACAAATCCTGTTGATATCACAGATCAGAGTGCCAGAGCGATCAACTGTTTAAATATTATACAACAAAGCAAATGCAGTCACCCAAACCCTTACCCAGCCATCTCATACACTCCAAAAGTAGTTCACCATGTCGCACCATGAACATCACAGTTTTGCACACATTATTTGACACAGGGCAATGAATAACATATTTTGTAAGTTTATACAAGCATTATTTAATATCTGACCTGATTTTTGAGCCTTTGTTTCCCCTTTCTTTTTTTTCTGTTATTAGTGAAAGTGAATCATATTGTCAGCTTGAAGACTTGAAATTTAATGAAGTTTAGCCCATGAAAATGCCGAAACGTCATTGTTCGTTTACGGACACAATGAAGGCCAGGTACCCGTGTTTTCGTGCAGGTAGATATGATTGGGAAGCAAAATGCATGACATGTGGTGGCGAACTTTCATTTCTGTTGCAAATAAGGGTGCACTTGATTTGAATGCCACATAAGCATCCCAAAGCATGTTAAAAATGTTCGAGGAGAAAGTTCATCCTCAAAAATCACCAATTTATTTTCACACCTGGTTCAAAAATTGATGAATCAGTGTCAGCAGCTGAAGGAACTCTGTCATTTCATGCCATTAAGCATCATCACAGTTATAGGTCGATGGACTGCAGTTGTGGCATGTTGAAAACAATATTACCCGACTCTGACATTGCATGAAGAGTTTTGTGCACCCGGACTAACGGAAGCAATTGTCAACTCTGTCCTGGCTCAGCATTCTGTCGACTTGGTGAAGAAAGCACTTAACCATATACTTTACTGTGGAGTCGCAGCAGATGGTAGCAATCATGGTTCTCTGAAGTTATTTCCGATCCTCTTACAGTATTTTGACTGGAAAAAAGGTGGCATAGAGTTGAAGTTTGTTGACGTTCACAGCACCCCTAATGAAACTGCAGATACAATTTCCAGATGAGTTAAGAACAGTTTAGACAAGCACCACTTATTTCAGAAATGTATTGCCTTCACGGGAGATAACTGCAATACTAATTTTGGCGGTGTCAGGCATGGAGCTGATGGCTATAACGTCTTTGCTAATTTGAAGAAGATGAAAATGAGTTGAACTTTAGTTGGAGTTGGCTGTCCAGCACATGTGCTAAACAACTGCGTGCAGCATGGCGCTGACACAATTGATGTTGACATTGAGTCGATACTTCTGAAAATTTACAACTACTTTTCAATTTACACCGTTCAAACTGAACAACTGAAAAACCATTGTGAATTTGTTGAGGTGGAGTATCATCAGCTGCTTTACCACAGCAAAACTAGATGATTGTCATTATTTCCAGGCATTCAGTGGCTGTTGCAGATGTTTCCCACTTTAAAGTCTTTTTTTCTTTTCTCAAAAAAGACTGCCTGTTTTAATACGCAAGTTCTTTGAAAATGCTATGGGTGAAGTTTACCTTTGGCACGTGCATTCACTGATGAGTGTATTCCATTTGCACATTGAAGAAACTGAACATGAAAACAACTCATTGCTGGAGGTTATACACTGCCTGAAATCTGTTCACACTGTTCTTGCATGCCGTGCGCAAGAGGGGTTCATGTCACTTGAGGTGAAAGAATTGTTAAAGTTGCGTAAAGATGGACTAGAATGATGTGATGCTTTCTGTACACAAGTGGCCACAATGCATAGAACATGTCTAGAGTATCTGGAAATGTGGACAGAACCACTGGAGTTGTTCATTAGATTTGCATGGATGACATTAATTGAAATTCCAAGTTGGAATGAAGTTGAACAAACTGTGTTATATCTCAGAGAAAAGGGCATGCACGTTGACGATTCCAAATGTTTTGATCAATTTTGCAATTTGAAGAAATTTGTTGAGGCTAATCTTAACGATGAAGACTTCAAAGAGATTCTGGCTCACGAGAGATGGATGAAATATTTCAACAGTTGCAAGAATGAGGAATGTTTCTCAGAAATTATTGTGATCGCGGAGTTTTTCTTTGCAATTCAGGTACATAATGCAAACGCTGAACGGATATTTTCACTGATGCAAAGCCAGTGGACAAAGGAAAGGAACAAGTTGTCGGTTGAATTGATCAAAGGAATTCTGTTCGTGCAGCATAATTTTAAGCATATGTCGTGCAGAGACTTTCACGCATACCTCTGCACCCAGCCAAATTTACTGAAAGCAATTAGTTCTTCCGAAAAATATGCTTGGGCTAAAGCACAGGCTCAGTCAGACTTGTCAGATTTTTCGGGGAACCCAGAAGCATGAGGATATTGATTTCTTCAATGTAAACTAACCATTAATTAAATACATTAAATATAAAATAATGCATTATATATGCCTTCTCTATTCTTCACACTGAATCGTTATTTGTATTTGTAATTTTTTGCATGGCCAGAGGTGCCGGAGGCAGAAGCTATTTTATTGTTATTTTTGGTATTTGTGACATTTTATTAGTGACAGAGCATCCTCTTTTTCATATAACCAAATATGGTAACCCTGCTACGCATTACTTTACTGAAAATTCATTTCCTCAAAAGCACCATTATATCAAGACAATACTTGTTCTAGGTTTTGTAGCCTGGGTTTATGATGTAAGACATTTTTACTTGGATAGAATCTTTTGTGATTTGATAGTATAAATATTAAGTGTTTTGTGCAGTCAGACTTGTTTTTTCAGTTATTTGAGATTTGGCGTTTTGTGTATTATATATTTCATGATGTAATCAGTGAATAACATAAGATCAAGCACAAAAGGTCAAAACACAAAATCTTAACACATGTTGTATACTGGGGGTCAAACTCCCCTGCACCCCACACCTCTTGCTAATTATATATACCAACTTTGAAATCCCACTACATTGGGGAAAGGGCAAACAACCATAACACTGCACCCCCCACATCCCAACTCTGAGATCGCACTACACTGAGGAAAAGGGTAAATTCCCCGATCCTCTCTGTACCGAGATCTCCATTCACAATGCTGAACTCATAATAATAAATCATGCTTTACTTTTGTTGTTATGATTTCATATTCTTCCAGTATGGCATTGTGAAACTTTGAAAACTGCGTTTCAGCCACACAATTTTCTAACACAAGCTTTTATAGTAAACCATTGTATGTGTGTGTGTATATGTATGTATATATATATATATATATATATATATATATATATATATATGGGTTCCCTTCACATGGTCGACATTTCATTTCCATCTTCTGCGATCTCAGAGTTGGTATATTTAAGTTCCGGGGGGTGTGGGGACAGAGCAGCAGGAAGGTAAGCTTTTTTGTGTTTTTTTATTTTTTACTTGTATGGTCGACATTTTGAATGTCATATATGATCTCAGCCATATGAATGTCATCATTCTGAAATGTCAACCATATCAAGTAGATATATAGGCGATATTGTACTCGAGGGCCTCACCAGATCGCAGTAGCAAACCCCGCCCAAAACCCACCCCCGTGATATGTGATTCATGAATATGCATTCCCTCCGAATGTACAACAAAATATATAAAGAAAACAATACTTTCAGAAAGGGAGTCCTTACAAGTACGATATCACCAAAAAATGATTACATCTGTGCTTATTCTGAATACAGTTATTTTATTAGCACACTGTGCTACACGTTGTGACCCCGAGGAGGAAGCTTTAGGTAAGACTGTGGTACTTTCTTTCTACGCTGTTATGTCCACTTCTTTTATTACTGGTTATTTCAGCTTCCACACACACACACACACACACACATTCGTACCTACTTTTTTTTTTCTTTTGAGACCGGACCGGAACATATATAAAGGTAAATGTAATAGATAAGACTTTTGAAAACGTAGCATGAAGTCTGGCTTATTTATAATAGCTATTAATACAGCTATACTTGTAAAAGCCACCGAGTACTGATGTTTCATAAAACTTCCTGAATTAGTTCTGTTTGACTCAATGCACAGTGAAACGATTGTTGTGAGAATAGGACCGTCACAGGCCAGTTTCGTAATTTACAGACTATTGCACAACCCGGGTCCACCGTATCTGTCACTCAATTTGCGACACGCCCACTTCTGCATGAAACGAACTGGTGAGGCCCTCAAGTACAATATTGATTGTATATATATATATATATATATATTTATTTATTTTATTTATTTATTTGCATTTATTAACCGGGTTGGTCCAGCTGGGTAAGAATTGCCCTTTTTCAGTGGAGACCTGAGGGGAAAAGCCCCAAACAGATATACAAATACATACGAATAGAGACAAATTAACAATATTACAGAGGAAAACAATATTATGGGTACAATGGATAATAAAAACAAAAAATGAAAGTTTGAGAATGAGTAAGGTAGGCCAGAGGCATGCATACAAAAGATTTATGAAAAGGTGTTCTGAGCAAGATCTCTGAATTAAGTTAAAGTAGGCAAAGAAATGATGATTTAGGTGTGGAGTTAGTAGTGTGGGAGTTTTAGGTGGGAGCATGTGAAGGACATTCCCATTTGGAGGAGAGATGGGAGAGAAGCATGGATTTGAAATTGTTGTGGTTAGGTATATTACGTAGTGGTGTGGGGAGATTGTTCCATAGTTTGGCTATAGTGTGGGATAGCAGTAGTTTACCAGTTGGGTGGATGGGTTTGTGTACATGCAGGAGGTTTTGGCCTGTGGATCTCAGGGTACGGGTAGGTGTGTAGGGTGTTAGAGATTTAGCAAGAGAGGAGCATTCTGCTGGTTTAAAGATGAGTTTGTGGGCTGTTGTAAGTTGTAGGTACTTTAGGTGGTTGTGGAGTTCTAGCCAGTTTAGGGTGTGTAGGGAGTGACAGTGATGGGAAGAGTTCTTAGAATTGGTTGCAAATTTTCAGATTTTGTTGCAACAGGCCTCAAGTTTAGCACGGAGTCCGAGTTGTAGGTTGGAGAATAGGGGAGCACCGTACAAGAGAGAGGGGAGAAGGAAGGTAGATGTAAGGGTATGACGGGAAGATGGAGTAACGTAGTAGCTGTGTCTGTAGAGGAGGTCGATTTTCTGGTGGGTTTTTTTGATTGCTGAGAGGATGTTGGAGTCGAATTTTAGGTTTTCATCGATGGTAATGCCAAGTAGTTTGGTACTAGGAATGATTTCAAGAGGGGTGTTATTGTGGCTTTTGATGGAAAATTGGACTTTGTGAAACTGGGAAGTTTTAGTGGGAGTAAATATCATTAGCTTTGTTTTGTTGGCATTTAGGGCCAAGTGATGCGATTGCATCCATGATTCAATTTTGGAGAAGGCTGTTTGGGTATTAAGTAGAAGTTTGGAGGGGCATGAGGCTGAGCAGATGATAGTGGAGTCATCTGCGTATTGGATGACTGAGGCTTCAGGGATGGAGAGGTGAAAGTTGTTAATGAATAAGTTGAAGAGCAGAGGGCCAAGTACTGATCCTTGGGGAACTCCTGTGGGTGTAGGTAAGAAAGGGGAGGTTGACTCTTTCCATTGTACAGCCTGCTGGTGCGTGGAAAGGTAGCTGGAGAACCAGTCTAGGGTTGAGGGAGATAGATGCAAGTGTGAGAGCTGGGACAGGAGGAGGGAATGGGAAATAGTGTTGAATGCCTTTGAGAGGTCAATAAAAAGAGAAGATACGTATTTGCCTCTCTCACGTGCTAGGTTGACTGTTTCGAGGAAGGAAATGAGGGCTGTCATGGTGCTGTGGCCTGGGCGGAAGCCCTTGCTGGGTGGGAGAGAGGAGTTTGTGCTGGATTAGGTAGGGCATGAGCTGGGAGTGGATGGCTTTCTCTAGAATTTTAGAGAGAGGAGAGAGTATAGCTATGGGTCTGAAGTTGGTAGTGTCTGTGTTCTTACCACCTTTGTGGAGAGGAATTATGTATGCATAACGCCAGATGGTTGGTACATAGGATTCCTGAATGGATCTATTAATGAGGATGGATATGGGATAGGCTATAGATTCGGCTGATATTTGAAGAAAATTTGCTGGAAGGTTGTCAGGGGCATTGCGGCATGGTTTTAACTTTTGTAGTAGTCTTTTTATAGTATAGGTGGAGACAGGTTTAAGTGAGAATAGTGGTGGAGGAGGGGGGTGAGAGAGAGGGTATGGGGTGCAGGGTGAGGGGTTAGTATTGATGGATGGAGTGGGGAAAGTGGAGGATAATTTAGCTATACAATCAATGAAAAATGTGTTGAAGTTAGTGGCCGTTTCAAGACTTGAGAGGTTGGGATTGGGGCAGGGGTTGGAATTATTACCAGGGTTGAGTATTGAAGAGATGGATGTCCAGAATTTCTTTGGATTGTTTGAGTGTTTGTATTGCAGACTGCTGTAGTAGTTTTTGCGATCTTTTGTTATTGATTTTTTGGCCAGGTTACGAAGATGTTTATATTCTTGGAGGGTGGTGGTTTTTTTTTTTGTTTTTGGTACAGTTTCCACTTTTTGTTTCTCTGAGTGATTATCAATTTAGTTTCTTGGGATAGCCAGGGGCAGGAATTTGTTTTGATACGTTTGGTTTGTAAAGGGGCTACTTTATCAAGTAAGGTAAGGAAGGTTTGGTTAAAATATGTGACAGCATTATTTAGTGTAAGGATTTTCAGTGGGGACCAATTGGTAACCTTGAGGCATTCAGAGAAGATTTCGGGGTTGAAGGAATATAGGTTACGGGATTGTTTGAAAATGTGTTGTTTTTCTATGTGTGAGGATAGGCGGTCAGTGAAGGCTGGTAAGTGGTCGCCTAGGGGGTCTGGTATTAAACCAGCTTTCGAGATACGGTTGGGATGTGTTGTTAATATCCAATCTAAGATGGTACCGGAGGAACCATCTTTGTTTGGCCTAGTAGGGAGGTCTATTAGTTGGGTGAAATTGTAGAGGTTGATAGAGTGAGATGGGGTATCTATGAGGAAGGAGGTCCAGTTAATATTTACATCACCAAGAATGTAGGTTTCATATTTGATGTTTGAGTTAAACCAAGAGAGGATGTCTTCCAGAGTTTTGGTATTGTCTCTGGGTGGGATGTAGATGGAGCAGATGCAGATGGATTTATAGTTGTTAAGTTTTAAAAAGCCTACAGTCATTTCTGCATTGGCAAATGTTGGAATGGGGTTGGTCAATGGAGTAAAAGTGAGAGTGGAGGAGTAGATAATTGCTACGCCACCTCCTTTTCTATGAGTTCTATCATTGCGTATAATGTGGTAGCCTGGAGGAAGGATTTCATTATCTCTGATGGAGGGTTTGCGCCAGGTCTCAGAGACAGCGGTTATGTCTGGCTGGTTGTAAGAGAGCCAGGCATGAAGGTTGGGGATTTTATTACGGAGGCTTTGTGCATTTAGGGTCATGAGGCGGATAATCATGTGTTTGTGTTGATTAGAACTTGGGTTAGGGTGGGTATAGGTAGGGGTTGGGCCTGGGTTAGGGTGGATGTCACCTGACAGAGAGAGTGAGATATGAGAGAGGAGCTGATTGAAGAAAAGTAGAGGATAAAGGGAAGTATGATTTTTTGGGGGGAGGGTTGTCTTAGAGAAAGTAGATAGAGTGGGGTGAGGAGATGGTGATGTAGGGAGTAAGGAGAGTTTGAAAAGATTGGATGGGCTGGAGGAGTAAAGTTCTGGAGAGATCTGTGAATATGAGTGGGATATATCTGGGGGGTGTGAGGTGGTGGTGTGTGTGGTTAGAGGTAGGTATGTATTAGTGTGGAGGCTAAGCTGGGTAATGTAGGTTAGGGATATTAAAAGGGTAGATAGTAGTAGAGCTTGTTGTGGGAAGGTAGGCATTGTAGTATAGATGTGTGAGGTGTGGTGTATGTATGAGAGAGGGTGGGGGTGTGTATGAGATTGGTGTGTGTATGAAGTGCTATGCTCATCATGCAAACTGTAATGTTCCAAAGGTCGCTCTTTTTCTCTTGAAAGTCGACCAGCTTCACCAATGTAACCACCATGTCTTGTTCGCTGCTCTCGGACATTTGCATGAAAAGGTGACAATGACCTCTGCTTGTACTGATAATTGTGCATCAGTCCCATATCTGAAGAATTACTGTTTTTCTTCTTCAAGTATACCGGTTCTACTTTCAAAGTACAGCAAACCTTGGGAATTTCCTCTGGAAGACCAATTCTTAGCTTTCCTGGTCCCCGCCTTGGTCCCTTAAAAAGTACAGAAAGCTTGTTGTAGAAACCAGGTGTGATCCAAAATGCATTCCAGATGTGATGCAGGAGCTGAAACAGGTCAGCTGAGATGGCTGTAGGGATGAGAGCATATGGACCATTCACCAGACCTCCACACACAATCAGCATAGCAATTGTGGTTCCAATTCCATTCTGACCGATATTATTATACAGGAACAACATGGGAGCTGCTACAATGAGCATCACACAGCAGGTTGTCGCTCTCCCTCCCATGTAGTTAGAAACTATACTTGCAATTATCCCACCTAAAATTCCTCCAAAATCAAAGAGCGTAGATATATCTCCAGCACCTTTTGAATCCAAATGTGCTACGTTGGGAATGAATATACACACACACACACACACACACACACACACACACACACACACACACACACACACAAACTTAGTGTTCAAGTACAATGATTTTTAAGTCATAAAAAAATATTTATATGCAGTAGATTAGTTTCAATATGGAATCATACTGCTGCTTGTGGTATAATGACTTGAGCGCATGCATGATTTGGTGGATCTTAACTCCAGAGAAGCAACTAACAGTTATCTTCTCCTTGTTCACCTGGGTCTATATTACAACTGTGAAAGTCCTATTCACCAAATACGTGAACACCGACAAATATTATGCTAACATACACCGAATGCCCTAAACCTAAACCGCGAAATTCAAAAACTCGAACCGTCATAGTTGTCCAACCCCACTGCCCGCTACATGCTGCCTACCCAAACAAAATAAATAAACCACATACATACACTAACCAAAACCCTACTTATAACCCTAAACTAAACCCTACTTCTAACCCTAAACTAAATCTTGCATATACTGCCATGTATGCACTTATAACCTGCACCCTAACCCTAAGGTAACTATCGCACATTTACCTTACTGAGCTATACTGCAGAAGAGCCAACCATGACAATTTGACATTTCGGATTTCGCGCTTAAGGCCGATTGGTGTTTTTTCGGGTCGATGAATATGTGTTGACGTTTCCGTATTCGGGTAAGTGTACCTTCGCTGTTTTAATAGGGAACCATTCACCCCGGTTAGAGGAGTATCAGTACATGTTACGATGGAGTCCTCTCTGATAAGAGTCCTCCAAAGTGTGTTTGCTTGCCTTAGGAATATAGTGTTTGGGGCTCTACTGAGAGTGACAGTATGTATCGTGTTAAGTATTGTTTTTATCTGAGTGCCTTTGGGCTTGCTGAGGCATGGTTTTGACAGAGGGTGGTCTAAGTGATCTTTGTTGTTTAGGTCGATTGCTTTTATGTGCCTTAGCATACGTTAGTCTGTGTGTGTGTGTGTGTGTGTGTGTGTGTGTGTGTGTGTGTGTGTGTGTGTGTGTGTGTGTGTGTGTGTGTGTGTGTGTGCTGTGTGTGTGTGTGTGTGCTGTGTGCTGTGTGCTGTGTGAGGTAGATATTGTGTTTGTGATTTCTAAAACCTGACATGGACTTGTATGCAAGATTTTATCCTCCAGTGTCATTGTGTAATTACACCTGTAACATACTATCTCTAATTCTTAAGGGTAAGCATTTGTCACTAAACATGAGACAATTACTACAGTTGTTTCAAGATGCCCAAATCCACCAAGCTGGCTACACAGAAATTAGGACATTGCATATCCATACTGTCCAGTCCTTTGATTTGTGGGTTAGAAGCCTGTTAAGTCATTCTCTCCAATAGAGCTCTGGAAGCTTGCAGTGCAACTTCCAATTAGCGCAGCCTACACTTTTTTGATAGAATCAAATTTGTCCTCTCATTTCAAATAAATGTTCATATCTCTGGAACCATAGTAACCATACAACCACAATTGTAAATGGAAAACTCTTTAGCAGACTATTTTCATAGTGGTAGAATACTTTAGGTTCTCAGTTCTAAACTGTGTTTTATAAGTCAAAGTAAACAATAACTATTAAATTTGTAATATTTTGTAAACAACTAACAATATCTCAGCAACCACACAAGTTACACACATACTGCTAGTGGCATTTTGTTCATCTGGCTGAGAGCTGTCATATGAAGCTGACAGTTCTGTCTGTGCTTCTCGATTGTCGAGATACTTAGAAAAGCATGAAATACAAATAAATATTAAATGAACATAATAAATATCTTTACTTGTGCTGAACACAAGTCAAATACCAACACATTGTGTTTGCCATTGTGTGACCTTTAAGATGAAATATTTTAATACTTTGTATGTAGCATGATTTTGACATTATTAATGCAAATATGATCAAGCAATATTGGACAACTAGAGGCGTCAGTAGGATGTAACTGCAGCAGCACCTACAGCTGTAATAAGTTAAGGGTGCTTTGCTGTGCAAAATAACAAGGGTGCTTTATTGCAGAGGCATGTGCTAAGTGCTAAATTCTACTAACTTTAATATTTACACAATACCAAATTCTACTAAATCTGTAGGTATTGCCACTCGATGCCCAACTAGCTGCTTTAATCTTGTTGGCGCACAAGGTATTGCACTATATTGCTGCTTTACAGGTTACAGTTTTATGGGTTATTCTACAGAGAAAATTTGATTTCTAGAAGTTCACTACTATGTAGAGCACTGTTAACCCATGCAAACATGCAAAATTTATAACAGCACAGAAAAAACAGAAAACTAAATGTCCTATTGATGTAAAAACACAGTAGAAAGTACCCACATCCCAGCCCCACCCCCATTAGGGAAACCACCATAAAAAATGTCTCCAAAGCCAACTTCACGCTTCTTAAGACAGAAGTGGCAAACTTCACGACACCCATGCTGACGGACAATAGAGATACGACTGCTGAATCCTATACAATTGCACTTTATAAGCAATTACACGAGTGCATGGATCGTGCAATCCCTAACAGAACCAAGATGCTATCCTCCAAAAAAAGGAAGCCAATCTGGTGGTCCCCTACTATAAACAAACTCTACAACAGAAGAAAGAAACTGTTGCAAAAAAGAGTAAAATCCCATGATTGGTGGAACTCCGTGGTCAGCCTCAGTAAGAAGCTGAGATCCCTCAGAAAATCCTCCAAAGCTAGTTACGAAAACAAAATCGCCACTGATTCTAAAGACAACTATAAAGCATTCTACAGCTATATCAAGAATCTCAATGGCAACATTCAGATCTGCTCTGAGTTATAGCACAGTGGCACTAAATGTACAGAACCAACTGATATTGCCAACATCCTGGCAGATAGGTTCAGTGCTAAATTTACCCCTCTCTCATCCCCTAAAGGGCTCATCTCTATACCGGAAGAATGCAAAGTTCCTGTAATCACGGCTGCACAGGTAAAAAAACACACTCTCCAAAGCCAAGAACACAGCATCCATGGGACCTGACAACATCCCAGGCTGTGTTCTACATGAACTACAGAATGCACTGCCACCCCACCTAAGTACCATGTTCATTCATAGCCTCACCTCAGGCTTTGTGCCCACTGAATGGCGCACAGCAATGGTTATCCCACTCTATAAAGGTGGAGCCACCACGGACCCCGGGAACTACCGACCCATTAGCCTGAGGAGCCTGGTCTGCAAAGCTATGGAGTGTATCCTCATGGAACTTATAAACAATGACATTGGTAATCTCCAAACTCTGGACCCTACCCAGTTCAGGTTTGTAAAAGGCAGATCATGTCTCCTAAACCTGATAGACTTATTTGAAACGGTCACCAAAGCTGTAGATGAGGGTAAGGTGGTATACACAGCCTATCTAGATCTCGCCAAGGCTTTCGACACCATCCCCCACTCTGGAATTATAGACAAACTCACTAAACTAGGTATAAATCCCTATGTCACAAGATGGGTTGCCAACTGGCTCACTGACTGAACCCACACTGTGAAAGTAGCAGACTCTAAATCCAACTTCAGACCAGTGACAAGTGGAGTACCACAGGGTTCAGTCCTAGGTCCTCTCCGGTTTGGTTTCTACTTCTCTGAAGTACAGGCTAACACAGATGACTGCAAACTAGGAGCCATAATCAAATCTCCTAATGATGTGGGCATCCTACAAAAGGGCCTCACTGAGACAGATGCCTGGTGTCAAAGCCATGGCCTCAAGCTCAAATCCAAAAAGTGCATTGTCATCCCTTTTGGTAAAAACTCTGTACCCATGAACTACCACATAGGTGGTAGTCTATTTAACACCGAAAGTATGATAAGAGACCTTGGGACACAGGTAGACAGTAGTCTCTCCTTTGATAATCACATTGCACAGTAGTCAGAAAATCCTTCTACGTGCACACCTCATCACAAAAGGTTTCTCATCCAGGAAAAAGGAGGTCATTGTTCCCCTTTACTCATCACTCATTAGACCAATTGTAGAGTACAATGCCCCTTTTGGTATGTACCTCACAAGGCATCTACAACAACTGGAAAGGCCACAGAAATACCTCACAAAGAGGAATACTGGCCTCAAACAGTTGTCCTATGCAGACCGTCTCCAAAAACTCCAGCTTTACTCTGTCACATATCACATACTCAGAGGTGATCTCTGCCTAACATACAAAGCTATGTCAAACCCAGAGCTATTGGACATGCTCCACTTAAAGAAGTCCCAATCCCTCCGAGCTACATGCTCTAGGGACCTAAACCTTGTCACTACAATAAACAGAACATGCCGGAGGGATAGATTCCTGTCTCAGAGGCTTCCCATACTCTGGAACAAACTACCCATCTATATCAAACAAAGCTCCTCATTAGCACTCTTCCAGAAGAATCTTGATGATTGGATGGGAGATAGGAAATTCACCCCGGGGATCACTTCTGTGGCTCTGCTTGACAGGGGCACAGGAAAATAATTTTCTTGGGTGGCAAAAGCCAGGGTACCGTTTGGCTAGGCTTATATAGGCCCTAGGGCCAATAGCCTAGTAACTACCTATGAACCTAGAAGTGCAATGGTAACACAAACCATATAAACAAGTAGCTGGAAATCTTTTGCCGAAGGCAATTTCAAGACAGTAACAGTCAGAGGAGGAACAAATTGTTTAAAAAAAAAAACAGTGAAATGCACACACAAAAGCAGGAAACAAAAGCAATCACTCAAAATAACTTGTGTGATTTAGCAGTCAAAGGTACTTAACTTGGCCTGGCTGGCACTGGATAGAAGTAAAAAACATCTGGAATGCAGGCTAGGACTGCAAGCCTTGAGCTCCATGAAAATAAGCAGGAAACAGTCTGTAGTAAAGTTGTTTTACTCAAGAAAAATATAGGTTTGGCAGGGCAATGGAAGTATTTGCATTCCCTGATAAGTTCATTCAGAAGATGTATGTGGGATTGGAGACAAAAATAGGTGGGTTCCTCTGATAATTTCTGTTTGAGCAAAGGAACCAGGTGGGGCACTGGTAGAGTTGTTAGAATCTAGAATAGAAGCTGCTGTTAAAAAGATCTAATTAGTAGTTCATATAAAACAATGTATGATAGCTATAAGAATCAATCAGAGGAGCTTAGAAAGGATTGGGAAGAGAGAGATTGGATAAGCAATTCACAAAGAAGCAATAAGGGGATCTATGCATGTCTCCCAAATATGCAACAAAGGCTAGAATATTTAGGATCTTTGCTTGGAAGTGTTTACGTGGGTATTTGTATATCCCAAATGGACTCCAAAGAATTTTTCCTAAGGTAGGCAGCATATGTTAGGGATGTGATGGGGGGAAGTAAGAGGTAATTGGGATCATATTTATGAGAGTGTAATGACTTTAAAAACTCCCTACAAACTACTGGGTGAGCAAATTGGTATTATATGGAAATTATTTTTTGAGCTATGATATAGAATTAAAATTGCCTATACATAGTAAGGCCTTGCTGATTATGATGACTGCCGTTGCTAGGAAATGAAAATCAAAGGCTAAACAAACTGTACTAGTAGTAGTAAATATAGCAACAGAGGTAAAACAACTGGAAATCCATTGATGGAAATGAAAATCAAAGGCTAAACAAACTGTACTAGTAGTAGTAAATATAGCAACAGAGTTAAAACAACTGGAAATCCATTGCTAGGAAATGAAAATCAAAGGCTAAACAAACTGTACTAGTAGTAGTAAATATAGCAACAGAGGTAAAACAACTGGAAATCCATTGATGGAAATGAAAATCAAAGGCTAAACAAACTGTACTAGAAGTAGTAAATATAGCAACAGAGGTAAAACAACTGGAAATCCATTGCTAGGAAATGAAAATCAAAGGCTAAACAAACTATACTAGTAGTAGTAAATATAGCAACAGAGGTAAAACAACTGGAAATCCATTGATGGAAAAGAAAATCAAAGGCTAAACAAACTGTACTAGTAGTAGTAAATATAGCAACAGAGGTAAAACAACTGGAAATCCATTGCTAGGAAATGAAAATCAAAGGCTAAACAAACTGTACTAGTAGTAGCAAATATAGCAACAGAGGTAAAACAACTGGAAATCCATTGATGGAAATGAAAATCAAAGGCTAAACAAACTGTACTAGTAGCAGTAAATATAGCAACAGAGGTAAAACAACTGGAAATCCATTGATGGAAATGAAAATCAAAGGCTAAACAAACTATACTAGTAGTAGTAAATATAGCAACAGAGGTAAAACAACTGGAAATCCATTGATGGAAATGAAAATCAAAGGCTAAACGAACTGTACTAGTAGTAGTAAATATAGCAACAGAGGTAAAACAACTGGGAACCCATTGCTAGGAAATGAAAATCAAAGGCTAAACAAACTATACTAGTAGTAGTAAACAAACTATACTGGTAGTAGTAAATATAGCAACAGAGGTAAAACAACTGGAAACCCATTGCTAGGAAATGAAAATCAAAGGCTAAACAAACTATACTAGTAGTAGTAAATATAGCAACAGAGGTAAAACAACTGGAAATCCATTGATGGAAATGAAAATCAAAGGCTAAACAAACTGTACTAGTAGTAGCAAATATAGCAACAGAGGTAAAACAACTGGAAATCCATTGATGGAAATGAAAATCAAAGGCTAAACAAACTGTACTAGTAGTAGTAAATATAGAAACAGAGGTAAAACAACTGGAAATCCATTGATGGAAATGAAAATCAAAGGCTAAACAAACTATACTAGTAGTAGTAAATATAGCAACAGAGGTAAAACAACTGGAAATCCATTGCTAGGAAATGAAAATCAAAGGATAAACAAACTATACTAGTAGTAGTAAATATAGCAACGGAGGTAAAACAACTGGAAATCCATTGATGGAAATGAAAATCAAAGGCTAAACAAACTATACTCGTAGTAGTAAATATAGCAACAGAGGTAAAACAACTGGAAATCCATTGCTAGGAAATGAAAATCAAAGGCTAAACAAACTGTACTAGTAGTAGTAAATATAGCAACAGAGGTAAAACAACTGGAAATCCATTGATGGAAATGAAAATCAAAGGCTAAACAAACTGTACTAGTAGTAGTAAATATAGCAACAGAGTTAAAACAACTGGAAATCCATTGCTAGGAAATGAAAATCAAAGGCTAAACAAACTGTACTAGTAGTAGTAAATATAGCAACAGAGGTAAAACAACTGGAAATCCATTGATGGAAATGAAAATCAAAGGCTAAACAAACTATACTAGTAGTAGTAAATATAGCAACAGAGGTAAAACAACTGGAAATCCATTGATGGAAATGAAAATCAAAGGCTAAACAAACTGTACTAGAAGTAGTAAATATAGCAACAGAGGTAAAACAACTGGAAATCCATTGCTAGGAAATGAAAATCAAAGGCTAAACAAACTATACTAGTAGTAGTAAATATAGCAACAGAGGTAAAACAACTGGAAATCCATTGATGGAAAAGAAAATCAAAGGCTAAACAAACTGTACTAGTAGTAGTAAATATAGCAACAGAGGTAAAACAACTGGAAATCCATTGCTAGGAAATGAAAATCAAAGGCTAAACAAACTGTACTAGTAGTAGCAAATATAGCAACAGAGGTAAAACAACTGGAAATCCATTGATGGAAATGAAAATCAAAGGCTAAACAAACTGTACTAGTAGTAGTAAATATAGCAACAGAGGTAAAACAACTGGAAATCCATTGATGGAAATGAAAATCAAAGGCTAAACAAACTATACTAGTAGTAGTAAATATAGCAACAGAGGTAAAACAACTGGAAATCCATTGATGGAAATGAAAATCAAAGGCTAAACAAACTGTACTAGTAGTAGTAAATATAGCAACAGAGGTAAAACAACTGGAAATCCATTCCTAGGAAATGAAAATGAAAGGATAAACAAACTATACTAGTAGTAGTAAATATAGCAACGGAGGTAAAACAACTGGAAATCCATTGATGGAAATGAAAATCAAAGGCTAAACAAACTGTACTAGTAGTAGTAAATATAGCAACAGAGGTAAAGCAACTGGAAATCCATTGATGGAAATGAAAATCAAAGGCTAAACAAACTGTACTAGTAGTAGTAAATATAGCAACAGAGGTAAAACAACTGGAAATCCATTGATGGAAATGAAAATCAAAGGCTAAACAAACTATACTAGTAGTAGTAAATATAGCAACGGAGGTAAAACAACTGGAAATCCATTGCTAGGAAATGAAAATCAAAGGCTAAACAAACTATACTAGTAGTAGTAAATATAGCAACAGAGGTAAAACAACTGGAAACCCATTGCTAGGAAATGAAAATCAAAGGCTAAACAAACTATACTAGTAGTAGTAAATATAGCAACAGAGGTAAAACAACTGGAAACCCATTGCTAGGAAATGAAAATCAAAGGCTAAACAAACTATACTAGTAGTAGTAAATATAGCAACAGAGGTAAAACAACTGGGAACCCATTGCTAGGAAATGAAAATCAAAGGCTAAACAAACTATACTAGTAGTAGTAAACAAACTATACTGGTAGTAGTAAATATAGCAACAGAGGTAAAACAACTGGAAACCCATTGCTAGGAAATGAAAATCAAAGGCTAAACAAACTATACTAGTAGTAGTAAATATAGCAACAGAGGTAAAACAACTGGAAATCCATTGATGGAAATGAAAATCAAAGGCTAAACAAACTATACTAGTAGTAGTAAGTATAGCAACAGAGGTAAAACAACTGGAAATCCATTGATGGAAATGAAAATCAAAGGCTAAACAAACTGTACTAGAAGTAGTAAATATAGCAACAGAGGTAAAACAACTGGAAATCCATTGCTAGGAAATGAAAATCAAAGGCTAAACAAACTGTACTAGTAGTAGCAAATATAGCAACAGAGGTAAAACAACTGGAAATCCATTGATGGAAATGAAAATCAAAGGCTAAACAAACTGTACTAGTAGTAGTAAATATAGCAACAGAGGTAAAACAACTGGAAATCCATTGATGGAAATGAAAATCAAAGGCTAAACAAACTATACTAGTAGTAGTAAATATAGCAACAGAGGTAAAACAACTGGAAATCCATTGATGGAAATGAAAATCAAAGGCTAAACAAACTGTACTAGTAGTAGTAAATATAGCAACAGAGGTAAAACAACTGGAAATCCATTGCTAGGAAATGAAAATCAAAGGATAAACAAACTATACTAGTAGTAGTAAATATAGCAACGGAGGTAAAACAACTGGAAATCCATTGATGGAAATGAAAATCAAAGGCTAAACAAACTGTACTAGTAGTAGTAAATATAGCAACAGAGGTAAAACAACTGGAAATCCATTGATGGAAATGAAAATCAAAGGCTAAACAAACTGTACTAGTAGTAGTAAATATAGCAACAGAGGTAAAACAACTGGAAATCCATTGCTAGGAAATGAAAATCAAAGGCTAAACAAACTATACTAGTAGTAGTAAATATAGCAACAGAGGTAAAACAACTGGAAACCCATTGCTAGGAAATGAAAATCAAAGGCTAAACAAACTATACTAGTAGTAGTAAATATAGCAACAGAGGTAAAACAACTGGAAACCCATTGCTAGGAAATGAAAATCAAAGGCTAAACAAACTATACTAGTAGTAGTAAATATAGCAACAGAGGTAAAACAACTGGGAACCCATTGCTAGGAAATGAAAATCAAAGGCTAAACAAACTATACTAGTAGTAGTAAACAAACTATACTGGTAGTAGTAAATATAGCAACAGAGGTAAAACAACTGGAAACCCATTGCTAGGAAATGAAAATCAAAGGCTAAACAAACTATACTAGTAGTAGTAAATATAGCAACAGAGGTAAAACAACTGGAAATCCATTGATGGAAATGAAAATCAAAGGCTAAACAAACTATACTAGTAGTAGTAAATATAGCAACAGAGGTAAAACAACTGGAAATCCATTGATGGAAATGAAAATCAAAGGCTAAACAAACTGTACTAGAAGTAGTAAATATAGCAACAGAGGTAAAACAACTGGAAATCCATTGCTAGGAAATGAAAATCAAAGGCTAAACAAACTGTACTAGTAGTAGCAAATATAGCAACAGAGGTAAAACAACTGGAAATCCATTGATGGAAATGAAAATCAAAGGCTAAACAAACTGTACTAGTAGTAGTAAATATAGCAACAGAGGTAAAACAACTGGAAATCCATTGATGGAAATGAAAATCAAAGGCTAAACAAACTATACTAGTAGTAGTAAATATAGCAACAGAGGTAAAACAACTGAAATCCATTGATGGAAATGAAAATCAAAGGCTAAACGAACTGTACTAGTAGTAGTAAATATAGCAACAGAGGTAAAACAACTGGAAATCCATTGATGGAAATGAAAATCAAAGGCTAAACGAACTGTACTAGTAGTAGTAAATATAGCAACAGAGGTAAAACAACTGGAAATCCATTGCTAGGAAATGAAAATCAAAGGATAAACAAACTATACTAGTAGTAGTAAATATAGCAACGGAGGTAAAACAACTGGAAATCCATTGATGGAAATGAAAATCAAAGGCTAAACAAACTATACTCGTAGTAGTAAATATAGCAACAGAGGTAAAACAACTGGAAATCCTTTGCTAGGAAATGAAAATCAAAGGCTAAACAAACTGTACTAGTAGTAGTAAATATAGCAACAGAGGTAAAACAACTGGAAATCCATTGATGGAAATGAAAATCAAAGGCTAAACAAACTGTACTAGTAGTAGTAAATATAGCAACAGAGTTAAAACAACTGGAAATCCATTGCTAGGAAATGAAAATCAAAGGCTAAACAAACTGTACTAGTAGTAGTAAATATAGCAACAGAGGTAAAACAACTGGAAATCCATTGATGGAAATGAAAATCAAAGGCTAAACAAACTATACTAGTAGTAGTAAATATAGCAACAGAGGTAAAACAACTGGAAATCCATTGATGGAAATGAAAATCAAAGGCTAAACAAACTGTACTAGAAGTAGTAAATATAGCAACAGAGGTAAAACAACTGGAAATCCATTGCTAGGAAATGAAAATCAAAGGCTAAACAAACTATACTAGTAGTAGTAAATATAGCAACAGAGGTAAAACAACTGGAAATCCATTGATGGAAAAGAAAATCAAAGGCTAAACAAACTGTACTAGTAGTAGTAAATATAGCAACAGAGGTAAAACAACTGGAAATCCATTGCTAGGAAATGAAAATCAAAGGCTAAACAAACTGTACTAGTAGTAGCAAATATAGCAACAGAGGTAAAACAACTGGAAATCCATTGATGGAAATGAAAATCAAAGGCTAAACAAACTGTACTAGTAGTAGTAAATATAGCAACAGAGGTAAAACAACTGGAAATCCATTGATGGAAATGAAAATCAAAGGCTAAACAAACTATACTAGTAGTAGTAAATATAGCAACAGAGGTAAAACAACTGGAAATCCATTGATGGAAATGAAAATCAAAGGCTAAACAAACTGTACTAGTAGTAGTAAATATAGCAACAGAGGTAAAACAACTGGAAATCCATTGATGGAAATGAAAATCAAAGGCTAAACAAACTATACTAGTAGTAGTAAATATAGCAACAGAGGTAAAACAACTGGAAATCCATTGATGGAAATGAAAATCAAAGGCTAAACAAACTGTACTAGTAGTAGTAAATATAGCAACAGAGGTAAAACAACTGGAAATCCATTGATGGAAATGAAAATCAAAGGCTAAACAAACTGTACTAGTAGTAGTAAATATAGCAACAGAGGTAAAACAACTGGAAATCCATTGATGGAAATGAAAATCAAAGGCTAAACAAACTATACTAGTAGTAGTAAATATAGCAACGGAGGTAAAACAACTGGAAATCCATTGCTAGGAAATGAAAATCAAAGGCTAAACAAACTATACTAGTAGTAGTAAATATAGCAACAGAGGTAAAACAACTGGAAACCCATTGCTAGGAAATGAAAATCAAAGGCTAAACAAACTATACTAGTAGTAGTAAATATAGCAACAGAGGTAAAACAACTGGAAACCCATTGCTAGGAAATGAAAATCAAAGGCTAAACAAACTATACTAGTAGTAGTAAATATAGCAACAGAGGTAAAACAACTGGGAACCCATTGCTAGGAAATGAAAATCAAAGGCTAAACAAACTATACTAGTAGTAGTAAACAAACTATACTGGTAGTAGTAAATATAGCAACAGAGGTAAAACAACTGGAAACCCATTGCTAGGAAATGAAAATCAAAGGCTAAACAAACTATACTAGTAGTAGTAAATATAGCAACAGAGGTAAAACAACTGGAAATCCATTGATGGAAATGAAAATCAAAGGCTAAACAAACTATACTAGTAGTAGTAAGTATAGCAACAGAGGTAAAACAACTGGAAATCCATTGATGGAAATGAAAATCAAAGGCTAAACAAACTGTACTAGAAGTAGTAAATATAGCAACAGAGGTAAAACAACTGGAAATCCATTGCTAGGAAATGAAAATCAAAGGCTAAACAAACTGTACTAGTAGTAGCAAATATAGCAACAGAGGTAAAACAACTGGAAATCCATTGATGGAAATGAAAATCAAAGGCTAAACAAACTGTACTAGTAGTAGTAAATATAGCAACAGAGGTAAAACAACTGGAAATCCATTGATGGAAATGAAAATCAAAGGCTAAACAAACTATACTAGTAGTAGTAAATATAGCAACAGAGGTAAAACAACTGGAAATCCATTGATGGAAATGAAAATCAAAGGCTAAACGAACTGTACTAGTAGTAGTAAATATAGCAACAGAGGTAAAACAACTGGAAATCCATTGCTAGGAAATGAAAATCAAAGGATAAACAAACTATACTAGTAGTAGTAAATATAGCAACGGAGGTAAAACAACTGGAAATCCATTGATGGAAATGAAAATCAAAGGCTAAACAAACTGTACTAGTAGTAGTAAATATAGCAACAGAGGTAAAACAACTGGAAATCCATTGATGGAAATGAAAATCAAAGGCTAAACAAACTGTACTAGTAGTAGTAAATATAGCAACAGAGGTAAAACAACTGGAAATCCATTGCTAGGAAATGAAAATCAAAGGCTAAACAAACTATACTAGTAGTAGTAAATATAGCAACGGAGGTAAAACAACTGGAAATCCATTGCTAGGAAATGAAAATCAAAGGCTAAACAAACTATACTAGTAGTAGTAAATATAGCAACAGAGGTAAAACAACTGGAAACCCATTGCTAGGAAATGAAAATCAAAGGCTAAACAAACTATACTAGTAGTAGTAAATATAGCAACAGAGGTAAAACAACTGGAAACCCATTGCTAGGAAATGAAAATCAAAGGCTAAACAAACTATACTAGTAGTAGTAAATATAGCAACAGAGGTAAAACAACTGGGAACCCATTGCTAGGAAATGAAAATCAAAGGCTAAACAAACTATACTAGTAGTAGTAAACAAACTATACTGGTAGTAGTAAATATAGCAACAGAGGTAAAACAACTGGAAACCCATTGCTAGGAAATGAAAATCAAAGGCTAAACAAACTATACTAGTAGTAGTAAATATAGCAACAGAGGTAAAACAACTGGAAATCCATTGCTAGAAAATGAAAATCAAAGGCTAAACAAACTGTACTAGTAGTAGTAAATATAGCAACAGAGGTAAAACAACTGGAAATGGGATCTTTAGAAAAGGGTAGGAGCAGATTACATAAAAAATGGAAATTGTGGGAACAATACATGCAGACAAGGAATAGTAGGATTTGAATGAGCGATGTAATATTTAACTGACAGTGACTGGATAAGTGCTACATAATATTTGCAACTAAAATTATGCCAATATATATTTTTTTCATTTACATAAATGTATGATTGCCTATGTCATAAGTCATAGTTCAATAAAGATGTTTCTTGTTTAATAAAAAAAAAGAATAATATGGTTTGCTGGGTGGGCACACATTATCATAGGTTTATGGAAAACAATGGGTGGGAATAGTGCATAAATTGCTTATACAGTGGTCAGTAGCAATGAAAGGGAGGGTCTTTGGAAATGAGATAACCATAAGGGGGGAGTGCAGAGATGCATCTTTATGCGGGTCTATATTATAACAACAAATGATCGAATGCTGTTATATCGACCCCTAAATGTTGAATTGCCAAAACAGCGAACAGCCGGAACAGCGATTTTTTTTTCTCCCAGGGAAAAAAATCTCTGGTCTCAAAAAAAAAAACGGAGAATGGCCCAGCAATTTTTTTTCCCTGGGAAAAAAATCGATGTTCCGGCCGTTCGCTGTTTTGCCGGTTCGATGTTTAGGGGTCGATGTAACAGTGTTTGATCATCTGATCGTTCGTTGTTCTAAAGTAGACCCCTTTATAAAACAGCAACAGCAGAAGATGGGAGGGTTGAGAAATTTTCAAGGAACAAGCAGGCTAGCTACAGATGCTAGCAGTCAAAAAAGGCAATATTAGAGCTCTTTCAGAAACTATAGCTTAATGTGTTAGTGGGGAATGGGACAGACACTGAATGAAAGCAAGCAAATGGTAAGCAGAATATAAAAGCACTACTACTGCACAAATTCTTACTATTGAACCTCTATTACGGTTTAAGGCACCAGACTATGCTGAACTTTACCAGTTAAAAGTTACCAGTAACACTGTTTATGGAAAAAGGCAGTAATAAATGATTACGGCACAAGTTTGGTAGTAGAATGCAGTTCTGCTACAAATGTCAATTATACTACAAGACTTTGTCCCAGCAGGGTTTAAAATGCAAACAGCTTTTACAAGTAATTCTACTTGTGGAAACAGAAGTGCAGAATAATGCAGAAACACAGTATTCCCACAAATGCTAGTTAAAATACAAGGCTAAGATCTGAGAGCAAACAAAAAAATGCAATCCGATGGAACAGAGCAGAAAAGTGCAAAGTAGTATCACCACACAGGGCACTATAAGAGCGCTTAAATATTTAAGCAGAATTAAAATAATTAAAATAATGTATTTCTCTTTCCTTTTTGATGAAAAGCTAGTTACTCACAGTTCCACATCTCTCCAAGTCTTGCATAAAAGGGGTGTGTTTGTTTTTATTACCTGAAGAAGTTCTTTATACATAAGAATGCACGTTGTTATTGTTTTAATAAAAGCTCAATGGCTTTAAATAGTTTTTTTTTCTTTTTATATAAGATTTACTGTTTCACAGTTATCCTGTTTTAATTTTAGTCTTTCATTTGTTACTAAGGTACTTGACATGGTGTTGAAGGTGAATGAAGGATCTGTGGCAGAACTAGAAGGCGCTATTTGAAAAGGACATGTTTAGTACATTTTAAAAAAGATACGATATGCAGTGGAAGGTGGAAGCAGGCACTGCAGTTCTCCATTTCATTTTCTCACATTACATGGAGGCTTCAAGTTTCAGTAATTTGCTGGAGGTGGTTTTGGGGAATAATTTTCTGAGTAAGTGAAGGATACTTTGCCTAGATGTAAGGACATGTTTTTATGTATCTGGAAAGGTCCATAAAGATCAGAGCATGGTGGGCACACAGATGTAACTATTATGAAAGTTAAATAAGATTTGTTCAGTAAAATGGGAGAGTGTTTATCAGAAAACATATAACATCACAGGGACATTTATATCATCCAAAACCCCCTTTTCCCATTTTTGGACATGGGGTCAAGATGTCACTTCAACAGTGACACTCATCTAGATTAAAGGTTCACAGCGCAAGGTGGCTAGCCCTGATGTGGCTGTTCTTCTATAACACACACTCACATGAATACTCACACTTATGGCCAGTTTAGAGTGTCCAGTCCACCTACTGCATATCTTTGGAATGTGGGAAGAAGCTGGAGCACCAAGAGGAAACCCACAGACACAGGGAGGACATGCACAGAAGGCACTACAACCGAGAATCGAACGTGAGAATTTCTTGCTGTGAGGCAACACTATCTGTTATGCAACTGGGATAGTTATATATGGAATCAAAATGCTGTAACTAGATAGAAGTGCATAACTCAAGTTCATCAAGAAGGAGAGTATCTGGGATATTATGGCTAAGGAACGCAGGGTGAGAATGTATAGAGAACATGCCACATGCTTGTCATTAATATATACCAATGGGTTAAACGGTGATAGGTAGTAAATGGGCTTATTCTAAAGTTACTTCACAAAGCTGAGTATATGATGAATAGTTTAAACCGTAACAAATATGTCCCATTGTTTACATCTTCACATTTTATTTTTTTATATATATTTTCATTTTCCACATTGTATATATTATTTTCATCTTGGTTACACATACATAATTAGGTGTAGCAAATGATTGATGCTAACCTTGTATCATATACTTTATGACTATAGGAAGAGGAGAAAATAAGAGATTACTTATGCATTTGTATAAGGTTGTAGCAGACAGAAATACAAAGAAAAATAAGGAGAGACAAAGACTGACATTTGGGTTGAAATAAGTAAGTAGTGGTACATTGAGGGAGAATGGGGATTAAGGAGTAGTAGTTAGTTAAGAGATATAACCAGTTAAATTAGTAAGTAGTGGTACGATGAGGGAGAATGGGGATTAAGGAGAAGTAGGTAGTTAGGGATATAACCAGTTAAATTAGTAAGTAGTGGTACGATGAGGGAGAATGGGGATTAAGGAGAAGTAGGTAGTTAGGGATATAATCAGTTAAATTAGTAAGTAGTGGTACGATGAGGGAGAATGGGGATTAAGTAGAAGTAGGTAGTTAGGGATATAACCAGTTAAATTAGTAAGTAGTGGTATGATGAGGGAGAATGGGGATTAAGGAGAAGTAGGTAGTTAGGGATATAACCAGTTAAATTAGTAAGTAGTGGTACGATGAGGGAGAATGGAGATTAAGTAGAAGTAGGTAGTTAGGGATATAACCAGTTAAATTAGTAAGTAGTGGTACGATGAGGAAGAATAGGGATTAAGGAGAAGTAGGTAGTTAAGGGATATAACCAGTTAAATTAGTAAGTAGTGGTACGATGAGAGAGAATGGGAATTAAGGAGAAGTAGGTAGTTAAGGGATATAACCAGCTTAATGTTTACAGTGGTAGATATAAGGGAAGTGTCATAGTCACCACATGGGAATTTAGTACAGAGCAGCTATCACTTTGCCAGAGGTACTGTAGCTTGTATTTTCTTTAGGATCGGAAATTATCCAGGTGTAGAGCAGGAGCAGAGACAAATGCCTTGCAGATGCTGTTTTAGCAGACTTTTAAAGCATTTGTTGTTTTCTGTAAGCTTTAAACTTAATGGGATGGAGTTCCACAGTTATTGTTTAGTACATATTGTGTAGTTAAAGCTGACGTGGTAGCAGTAATATCTATGCTCAGTGAATAAATAAATAAATTGGGATGTGACGTGGAGTGCTAGTGAACAATAAGCTAAGTTAATTCATGCCATTGATAATGCTGCTGCCGTGATGACATAGGATAGGAAATAGAAGAATAAAGTGAAGCTTTCTGAAGAAGAATCATGGTGATAACACCACCAATGTGTTGTCTAAGATGTTACCTATGGAAGGACTTCACAGAATTGGAACATATCCAAAGCATTCACATAAATCCAGTCTTACATTATACCTATGTCAGTGTGAAGAAATAGCAAAGGAAGACTGCCAAAACTTAGAACAGAAGACCATGGAAAAGTGGAACTTGTTGTGATAAACCAAACCTGTTTAACAGGCTGAAATAAGGGAGGCTCAACCACTCCGGTGACATAGATGAATGAAGCCCTGACTGCAGGCCAGCTGACCAAGGTTCGATTACAGGCCTGGGAGACTGACAGAGTGGCAGGGAAGTGATGGGCATGCCCATTTAAGGGAAAGCACTCATTGATATAGTCCCTAAGCGGAGGCATGGTCTAATGAGGGTCAGACCTATTCAGTGACTGTGGAGGGTGGAGAAAGGGAGTGGGTAAGTCATTCAGAAAAAATGCCCCACCCCTGGACAGAAGCACAGATGAGCCAAGCCCCCAGGACACCCTCAGAATCCACAACCGTCCCCAGCAAAAAAAAGTCTGGAGGGTTTGGATAGTGGCTGGTAGACCTTGCATGGGCATTGGGTACTAGGGGCCAGTTCAGTAAATATGAGGTCTGAGGGAACAAAAAAAAAATAGGAATCTCTACCCATTGTGTAATTAGAGCAAATGAAATTAGAAAAGGAGAAAATACAAGGTGTTTACTTTTTATAAAATTAAATAAACTACTTATGAAACTTGAGATTGAGTGAAGGATGTACTAGAAAACAACAAATGCCAGCTTAAATTTAAGAAGTTTATAAGCATGTGAATAGAAGCACAATTTTGTAAAAAGAATTAGCTATATTTTAATAAATATATAGGTGAAAAATATGCCTTAAGTTATGTACTTGTTCTGTGGATATGTAATGCCTAGAAACATGCACAGACACAGCTAATGTATACAAGGTAGACAAATATGCAACTGTTCAGAAATGAAAACTAAACTCAGAATACTTTAGTATTTTTGAATCTGCCTTTTCCTTGTCTGAGAGATGACATCTTTATCCCTGTTCCAACACTCTAATCTGATAGAGGGTGATACTGTATCTGAATGAGCTAGCAGAAATTACATTTTTTAAACAATAATGCTGTCATTAAACAATGTTAATCTGTGGGCCAAAACCTGTTTACATCAGCTGCACTGTGGTAATTTCCTCAGTGCACTCCTAATAACATTAAATAGTCTTATATTTAATTCAGGGGTAATAAATGCACTTAAATCGATAAAACGAAGGCTGATTATCTTTTACTTATCTTACCTCCTCATGCTTTGGTGTTAACAAAAGCTGTCCATCCTGAAGGGTGAAGTTTGTGATGTCCCACACAGCACATTCAGCTGCGGAAGGTAAAGGCATATTTGGAGAAGTTATAGTTACACCTGTTGGACAAGAAGTGGACACTTATGAAATAAATTTCTGCAGGGAGCTCTGGAAAATACTATTGCTTTAGATGTAATTTCATGCTAGTCTAGTCTTACTGTAGTACTATGAGCCCAAACATTATTGTATATGCTATTTGTATTTGCCCATTCCTTATTTACTTATTATATCAGCTAATCCATTATTTCCCCACCCTTAGACCATTTCTGATTCTGGGAGCTGTTTAATTTGTTAATTAAGACTACAAAGAAGGAAATAGTTTCCAGTCTGCATATGGAATTTGGAAAACATAGGCTTCAAAGACTTGCTGCAGATATGTGACATCGGTAAAAGACCATCAGATAATTCCTTCCACTTTATGTGCTGTCGAAAATGTGTGCTTATCTTACCAGAACAGTACAGTTTATGCGATATAAGTGACAGTGGATCTCCACTCCAAACAGTGTTCTCACTAGAAGTACAACTCAGAGAAGACAGTGTGTGCTCACCATCTTAAGGGCTACAGTTATGCAAATATCAGTGGTATTCTGAAATTTGGTTCCATAGTATGAGTAGTGGATACCTCTGTGTACCATTTACAACTATTAGGCATCAGCTAAAAGTGTGAGTGTTGTTTAAATGTGCACATTTCTTTTAATACTATGCCGCCCTGGGGTCTGCCATCTCTGAAAATTAATCTGTAACTATACCAAATGTCTATGCCCCCTCGTGGTCAGTTGATGGCTGCATGCCAACCAGTGAGCTCATGTGCTCTGGTACAGCTGATGGCTGCTTATAAGAATCTTCCAAAACATAGGCAAAACATCATCCTGAATAAAACAGCTCACTGACACTTGGCTCAACTTTTGCTCTTTTATACGTATGGCTAGTACTTCCACCAATGCAATCAAACCATAATTGGCATTATAATTAACATATTTGTAAAGCCACTGTGCTATGGTTTGCGTTTACAAAACATGGAATTTTGTAATTTAAGCCTGTAAAGAGCATGCTCTAGATAGAGGGTGCTACAAAAGGAAACTAGCTAAATTTGAGATGTCATTGCATTTTACAGCGTACAGAGCATTCATTTTTTCCAGGAGACTGATTTTTTTTACAACTTTGAAAATATCAGGAATAAAAAAAAAATGTCACTTTGTATCACATATGCCATTTAATAAATGCAGAAAAAGAAATGTCAAGACGTCTGTATCCTACCTGAGAATCAAAACATTTGATAAGATAAAGAATGCATAAGTTTTCAATTTTTCAGAGAAAGAGGCAGGAGAAATAATCCTCTATCAGATTTTAGTGCTTCTTCCTTATTAAAATAGATATTCATTACTAAATTGTTACCTATAAATATCCAAGTGAAACCGAATAAAACAAGCTGCAAAACTATTATTTTTCAAGGGCAGTGGTACTAGCATACATAAATTGTATACTGTAATCTTGGAAGTCCACAGTTTTATTTTGAAATTAAGAATCTATAAACTATAACTTCTGAATTCTTTTCTAGGATCCCTAGAGTAGTTATTTTACCCCAATGAATTCAGAATATAATTGCTTCATATAGAACTTTGATTATCAGGGGACCTAATAAAATTGCAGTGCTAGGTAGCCATGTCAGAAGCAGGCCATGATGGCAAATGCTTCATTAGTATATACATTTTTAGTAGAATTATGTCCCACTTTTTGAGTGTTTTCTGAATTAAATGCATGTCATTGCCAAGACTGTACTGTTCCCAGATAAAGCATTTAGGGGAAATGGGGTCTGTGTCATGGGTTACAAGGCTTGTAGTCCAGGGGACCATTGAGGAGTTCAAATTCCCAGTTTCCCCTAAGCACTGTCTGGACTAGCTTAAGGTTACAGAACAGACAAATAGAGATAGAGGGAGTCAAGCATTGTACCACAGGAACTACAGATCATGGCCTTAACCATCTGCACCAACTGCCAGACTTAACCAGAGATCAGAATCAAACCCCATACCTTGTACCTGTGAGGTGAAGATCTTACCATTGTGCTAACCCCAGCCCCAAATTTGTACAGGATAAAAGTTTCTGTTTAGCCTGTGCAGACGTGCATGCACATAGGAAAATGTAGCTAAAGTTTCAGTTTAAGCTGGTACTAAAGAAGACTGCTGTTTGTGTGTTTAGCATAAAGCTAAACTAAAAACGGTGCTTATGATACTTATGCAGTTACTGTAAAGTGGCCCACACATTTTTTTATAAGTTGTTCCACTCAGAATTCACAGGAATACAACAGTAAGTCAATAATGTTTCAGTTAATAAATGGCTAGGTCTGAGAATGCATTTTGTGCCGTCTGTATTATTCTGTCTATCAAATGCCGATGGTGATGTTCCTGAATTCTGTTCGCTGTTTAATTAGTTCATCCCTCCAAAGTTAACAATTGCTGGGTTCACTTATCCTCTGGTTAAAAAGACTATTAAGTGTGGTTTATTTGTGTACATATGCTATATGTTAAAATCTGACTTTAGTAGCCTGATACAGAACAAGGGGATTTCTTCTGTAAGCATTTCACATTACAGTGATTCACACGGGCTGGGCATAGAATTTCTGAATGGGAAGATGTACAGATTTTAAAGACAGGCAGACTTGAAATCAGAATCACAACTAAAAATGTATATTGTTCAATTATAAAACAAAAAGCAAACTGGAATAACATGATACTAAATTTTCTGAAAAGTGAGGTATCTTTGACTTTTATAGCTGGCATTGCTTTATACTTTTAGTTGTATTAGGTCTACCACAAAAATACAGCCACTGAGAGGAAACATACGAGTCAATATACACAGCCTCGCCAAACGTGAACAGATAATGAGTTGTATCATAGCACAAAATGTGTTATATTCTGTATCGATACAGTTTGATACAGCACTTTGACACTTGTGCAAATCTGCTCGTCTACGTCATGAGCAAAATCCTCAAAACTGGTATGTAGCATTTAGAAATTTGATGGCAACTTAATACGTCTGATTCACAGTTAAATGCTCTATGGCTCCATCTTCACCTGCAGTCAATGTTTATGTGGAGTTGTACATATTTGTTATGCTTTCTCTTACTTCTGTAACCCCATGCATGGCTGAAGAGTCCCAGTTGACAGCTGGTTAACCAATAAGATTCACATACCATTGCAGTTTGTAGAGTGCATTAAACAGGCACAAATTACTCACACCCAAAAAGAAAAGGGAAACATAATTCAGCTACATTCTTTAGTGTATATATTTATTTATATTATTTTTACCATTTACCACAGAAGACTCTCTTAAAGTGGCATGGAACTATTTTTGGCACATATTTTATCCAAAAAAAGATTTTACTAGAAGATACCTTTCAGACAGTCTTATTGTTTACTGATTTGGTAGTGCTATGTTTTTCTCAGTGCCCTCTATCATATGTATGCCCATCCATTCCCCTCTGAGTGAGAGTGGTCTCCATCCTAGTCATTCCATCAGGATGAAAGCTGATTACAAAGCTATTTTCCATGCATCCATAATAGCCTTTTTGTTATGCCTTACCCACATTTCACTGTCCTGAACGTGTTATAACATCCCCAGGGAAGACATATAACAGGCTTATGGTACATCTGTTTTGTGTTCCTAGTTACACCCAAAGGATTCATGGGAAAAGGAGGGACATGTACCAGAAATCAAGGAATATAGATTGCAGTCATTGCACCAACTCATTCATGCTTGCCGATGGAAGGCAATGTGATTCATTAGCATTCTATATTAATGAACTGAACTGAATTATCTACTCATATTAGAGTCTCAGCTAATCTGAAGAAAGCCAAGACGTGCTGAAAGATAAGTAACGCTGTACTGAAGATGCCCTGTAGCAAGCTTTGGGTCACACAGATAAAGGCTGTCACCTTGGAGCTGATTTGTGAATGAAGGATAGAATTAACATGCCATATAGGTCCACTTGCAAAAAAAATATAATACAGTGAACCTCTGGAGTTTAAGGGACACCACATCATATACAAAGCTGTGCAGACATGGGCTACAAAGCTGTATTCAACAGGCAATTGTGAAAGCACCCTAACAGTGTGGATATTAAAATGCTCATAGGATATTATTATATTTGCCTAACTTGACTCCCATGGAGTGGTATATTAATGGCAGATATATAATGATTTGTTCGTATGTACTGTATGACAAAGATTAAAGAACAGTTACTAGGATTATTCTTCATATTATTTATTTATCAGACATGAGCCACATATAACGAATGTCTGCAGCACAGAAGGAAATATGAAGTTCCACTTATTACATTAATACGCACTGTACTTATTTTTATAAACAGTTCTACATGACTGCACACTAGCATGCAAATCTAGTGCTGCCTTTTATAATCATTCCATAAGTAACATTGACCCAGCAACAGTTCGAGCGGTACCAATTACACAAGTCTAGATTTATTGCTAATTACAGTAAGCAAATTATCCAACTTTTGACATGAGGAACACAGATCACCTGTGTTATCAGGTGTTACCTTTAAGTATACATAGTATTTATTATGCTGTACAAGATATGTGTGGTTTAGCCAATCATTAATGGCATACTCATTTAACCAATCCATATCCATCGGCCAAGTAAATAAAACATTATAAAAGAAAAGAAGAATCAAAATCCGTTACCACAGAATGAAAAGGTCACTTAAATCAACTTCTATGAGAAAAATCACCCAAAAATACAATCACATACTAAATTAAGTATAGTAATGTTGTTGCTCTGCTGTACAAGTTTTGAAAGTCACACAAAAGCTGGAATTCCTTTATATCGCATGTGAATGAACAGTAGTTTCTGTTCACTATCGCTCTCAGTCGCACCTGTTTTAGCAGTAAAGATCAACAAATCTCACACCAATACAGGATTGTTTAGATGAGCTATAGCCTGTCTGTGCGAATTTATAGCTGACTAGGCCCCTTGGGATGGCTAGAAGTTTGCCTGTCTAAAACCCATCTTTTTCTAGTAACTACCAATGAAAATTAAAGAAGAAACACAAAATATAAATCAAAGTAAATCTTCTTGTCTACAAGTATCCCTTCCTTCCTACAAACAGTGAAAAACAGTGTGTCAAAAATAAAATAAAAATTCAAATAAAAACCTCTCTTACCAGGCTACTGCACAGTCAGTCACAAACCAATATATGGTTTAGATAAACATTGTATATTTATTGAGTAAAAGGAACTGATGTGAAACAAATGTTAATTATAGTGAAACAGTAGTAGGGATGATACTGAAAGATAATACAAATGTGACTGATAGGATGTGACATAGCTAAATCATTTGAAAAAGTCAGCCATGAAGCACTGTGGTGGATTTTTGACGTATATGGCACTGCAGAAATAAATATTAACTCTATAAATAAGTGTTAGGAAAATGCATGGATAGAAGTTAAAATAAATGGATGGATGGAAAAAAAATAAGTGTTAAGAGAAGAGTAAAACAGGGATGTCCAAAGCGTATATGCTTATTTGTATTAGTAATGAATGCAGTAGTACAAACATGCATGTATGAAATGAGAGAGGCATCATGTGAGATGGAAGGAAATGTTGTAATACCAATATGTATAACAAATGCCGTTGAATTAGATCTGATACCAAAAAACAGGGGCTGGATAAGTGAGGTTGTAATAAAGATTACAGAGCTGTTAAAAAGCTGGTCTGATGAATGAAGTCTAAGGGATTTGGTGATATAAAAATAAATTCAATGAGTGTGAAACGGTAATAAGTCAATGGAGACAGATACTGGAACAAATAAAAAGATGTTAGTTTGTTGGAAAAAGGTTTTACTTATTGTTTCAGAAAAGAACTATATGCTGAATTCTTATGTAGTAGGAAAAATGGCATATTTAGGGAAAATATATGTTACTGTCAAGTGAAAAAAATAATTATTAGAGTTTTTTAGCTTCATTTGGGGCTTAAGGCTGAACATGATGAGAAGATGGACAGTCTATAATAAAATAAACTGGTTTAAATTTAAAAAGCCACTGTTGCTTTTACCATCTGTGCATTTATCTGTGTAATAAGAAAAGTATATGAAAAAATACAAAAATGTATAGGGAAGAAAGAACATGGACTAGAAAAGAAAAATGGGTAGTATGGAAGAAAAATATGGTTAAAAAAGAAATCATGGAAATTTAAAAGTAAGTGAGGTTGATGAGAAAAGAAAAGAATGGTGTGATATGATTTTAAAATGTGTGTGTGTGTGTGTGTGTGTGTGTGTACACGCACCCATGGAAGGAATTAAGATGAAAACTGGCAATAAAAGACAGACGAAACAGATTTGAAAATTGCTATGACACAGAGGATTTTTTTGTGATGAATTTTTATCAGACAATTCACCAATGAAAAGGAATATGGAATATAAGGTGATGGAAGAAAGTAAAATGTTGACTGTACTGAAGAACAAACAAAACATTGTTTTTCTGGATTGTTAAAATAATAAAGAATCTAGGGAGAAGTTTAAATATATAAATAGGAATATGGAGTTATATGGGTGTAATATTGATAAAATGTTCGTGACAATATGGTTGCTGTGGGGAAAAAGATACAAAAATGTGTTATATAACAAGAAAATTGAATAGGGTGATGTATTACCTGAAATAAGGTTGCTGAAGAAAGGATGGAGAATAGAGGGTAAATATAAAATAAAAAAAATGAGCGAGTGTAAACGTTAATAAAGCAACCCTACTATTTAGAGGACTATTTGTGAGGTGATCACTAACAAGTCACCAGAAGGCTGTTACTGGTTATCGCTGAATCTAAGATGGAGGCTGGGAGTGGAGATGAGCTGGAGAGAAAAGAATCAGAATGTGTAATTCAGAAGGAAAAAGATGCTTTGGAGGTAAATATCATGGTGTCAAGGGGTCTGGATGATCTTGCTTACAAAAATAAAATTGGAAGAAACAAAACCAGAAAATTGGTGACCATGTAGTGGACTGTGGTAATGGACAAAAATACTTAGCAGTGAGGAGATTATAGATAGAAGGATGCTGTAAAACAATGGTATGGCTACAGAGGAGGTCATGTCTGGCCAGTGAAGCAAATGGTTTTAAGGAAGTGCTCTGTGGTGGTCTCCTGAATTTATCATCCATTGATGAGATGTTAAACTGAGGACTCATCTGTCTGCATTAATGGTAGGTGCTGTGTGATCTTTTGTAGCCACCTGAGCTATTGAAAAGAGTAAGGGGAGTTCCCAATGCCCTGGCCATATTTCCCGAATAGTATAAATAGCATCAACAGTCTGCCCTGAAAAGATGCTACTAGCCTAATGGGGCTAACCTAGTCAACAAAGGATATTTAAATTAAAAGTTTTAAATAAAATCCACATCTCTGCCTTCATTTCAAAAGTAAAGAAGAAAAATAGTGTGCACTCTGACGGTTTGGAGCAGCATTTATGGTAACTGGGAAAGTGAGACAAGTAATGGGACACCAGGATGGCTCCAGGAGGGAGACCCCACCTGACCAGTATCCAGCTCTGATAAGAATAAAGTTTTAATAAGATAATGAAATGGGTGTTTTATTTTCTGCAAATATTGAATGAATGGATGAAGGAAAGTATAAAAGAAGAAGAGATTTGTAAAGGATTTATAAAATTTATATGGAAAAGTAGAAGGGGAAGAAATAAAAAACAATGGAGACCGATTATGTTGGGAAATACTAAATATAAAATAGTAATGAAGATTATTCAGAAAAGAATGATGGGCGAACTGGATAAAGGGGCATATGGGTTAACAGAAAAAGAACAAATGAAATGCTAATGATGGTTAAAGAAATCGGAGTGTAGAAATAAGGGAGAAGGAGATGAAAAAGTAACCACTTGTGATTTGGGTAAGGCATTTGATAGTACTGTTCACAGAAAAAATGTACATTTTAAAAGACTATGAGGTAGGACAATAAACAAGGATAGTGAGGACAATTTATGAAAATGTGTGTGTCATTCTGATGGTGATTGAGTAAGTAAGAAAAACATAGTACAGGGAAGAGGGGTAAAGAATGTTGTCCACTAAGCGTGTCGCTGTTTGTGATGGCAATGAATACAGTTATGCAAACATGTAGACCAAGGTTAGAGGATGGAGGATGGGAAGTTCAGAAATGGATAAACTTGCCATTAATGTTAACTTATGCAGGTGATTTGGTTTAAGTAGTCAAGAACAAACATAGGATGAAAGAGATAATTTTGAGTACATTAGGATTGCAATTAAATACTTCAAAAAGTAAGGTGTCGAGAAATGTATTAAGAATGGCAAGAATGTATTTTACCAGAAGTGAAATTGATGTTCTAGGGGGTCAGGTTTGGAAAAGAAGTAGTAGTAATAAAACAATGGAGAAGTTATAAAAAAATAATTGATAGATTAGTAGAGAGTGTATCAGTTGTTGCTAGAGATAATTTATAAAGTAAAAGAAATGCGGGTTTGAATTTAATGAATCCAGTTGTTTGCTTATCAATAAATTTGTTTATTTTATGTTTTCTGTATAGAAATGCTTAGTTCAATTTATTTAATATTGCCTAGTTTTAATTCTGTAGAATTGCTTAGTTTAACTTTGTCAATTTCCTGTTTGGAGCTTTTCTCCCCGGGCCTCTACTGAAAATGGACATATATCCAGCTAGACTAGCCCGGTCAACAAATGTAAAATAAAAATAAAATAAAAAAAATGTTGTTAAGTGTCTGAAAAAGTACTAGGGGACTTGCTATTTGAAAAATTCAAAAGTATATGGATGGCTGGGGGTAAGCAAAGGAAAAGAGAAACAAAAGGTTTGGAAGAGAAGGAATACGTAAGTGAAATAAAGACATGGACATTGATACAAATTAAGCAGAGTTGGAAAGGAAAAAATGGTATAAAAATAATTAAAATGAACTATCATTTTGATCTGTGGGAAAAATGAAGGGGGTGAATGCAAGAAGAAATAAGGAAAAGGCTGGAATGATTTTAATCATTTTTTAAACCCAGTGATTTTCTGTGGCATTTATTATTGGAGAAACTGCTAATGAAATATAGCATGAAATATAACATTAAACAAGAATGAACTTGTAAAGCTAGAATATTGAAGAAGTATTGCAATTTTTTTGGATTGTAAGAAACATGAAGGTTTGCGGGATACTATTCAAAAATGTTTGACTGAAAAATATTTAAAATATTGATATGGCCATAGTGCTGTAAGGGAAATATAACGTTGGGAGTGAAACAGATACTGAAAAATGGGATAAATAGTATTCAGTGCTATGTTTGGTGTTCATGGAAAGAAGATGTGAAGACGCATTGCTATATAACAAAAGAAAACATAAGGAATTAATATGTGATGTAAATAAATGGTTATGGTAGTGTGTAGGGGGATGAAATGCATTTATATGTATTTGGGAAACTGAACATAAGTGTTTTATTAAGATGTATAAAAAGTATGACATAAAATGTAAACATAATGATGGTAGATATAATGAAAGAAAAATGGAAACGTTAATATAATAAAGCAACTGGTACACGTTTAAATTAGTGCCATGAAGCCATGAAAATATTTTATAGCCACTTGAGCTACCACCAACTCAGGCAGTTGGGGTCTCAGTCTGATGTCTCTTCTGAAGGATGACACTCTCAGGAGTGCAGCACCCCCCTTTCACAGCACTGCTCTGTCAGTATGGGAAAATTAATCCAACTACCTGATGTGGAAATAGAACCTACAACCTCTGACAGATGTGAGTGTGCTACCTGTTCAGCTCACTCATACCTCACTGGTATTGTCACAACTGATGTTTGAACCTCTGTGATAACCCTCTACAGATGAAGGCACAATGCAGGTGCTATGATGTATGCAGGCATGCACAAATACAAGCTCTGTTGTATTAAAGTATGCAGGATCCATACTGAAGGTCTACTACAGATTGCTTATCTGTCATGCAATCCGTGTATTTTTTGTGAAAATATTACCTGCAGCACTGAACATCATTTCTCTAGAGTTGAGAACACTCTAAACTAATCAAAGGCTAATCTCTTAAATCACCTAGCCACTGCCTTGCACTCCAAGTGCTTTATTGAAACTGCTTAGGAATCCCACATTCCTTAATTTACCTGGGTCATCTGTTGATATCTGGCATCCATTAGTGTTTAGTACCCTTATGATCTACCATTACAATGCATTCTGTTTTACTGAGTTTGAAGTTCAAAGTGTAGAAGCTGAGTAAAATAAGTTACTCATTACTTCTGTTTAAATGTAGTTGCAACTTATGTTTTCCATCAGTCAAAAATTTATACTTACTGATCTTTTGGAACTATTCATGCTGTACTTTATTGTATTTGGCTATACAAAGGGTAGAATTAATAAGAAACTTGGGATATTAAGCGATAGAATAGTAATGATTTAAAGAGGAGATACATTTTGTGCAGATTTAATGAGTAATTATAAAGGTATCATTGATACAGTGTAGAACAGATTAGCATTTACATCTTACATTGTTAAATATTAAAAAGTCTTGATTTTGAATTGATAGCTTTCTGTGTGTGTGTGTGTGTGTGTGTGTGTGTGTGTGTGTGTGTGTGTGTGTGTGTGTGTGTGTGTGTTAGATGCAAATTACTAATCTAGCTAAAGGCAGCTATAGTGGTTTATGTAATATGCTACACTTCTCAGTTTAGTTTTCATCTGTAATGAGTCATACAGATTAGAAGTTAAAACAAAGCTTTTTCTACTCCATTGCATTATATGACTGCAACATCTGACTGTTCTTAGACTGACCACAAAGTTTCTTAAAATATCTAGTAGATGTCCTGTATCATCTCACAACCAATTTTGAATAAGTTGTCATTTGAATGGTTTATAATGTCACCAACATTCTAGCCTGGTGTTGATCAGTGATCAGAAATGTGGTGATAACACACCAGTCTTGCCATGACATAACTGTAAAACAGGTATCTTTATTCATTACTGTACAAGTCAATATACAGTATATGATGCTGTAATTTCTGATTACAGTAGTTATTAGGGAAGTGAGTTTACAAGGCTTGGTAATGGCCACAGTCACGTCTTACTTGCAGATCTGTAGAAGTCTGTGTACCAGCAACAATTCACTGTATGTGATGGAGTAAGGGTATATAGGTAAGGGCTTGTGGGCAGTAAAGAGACCTACATGAGGGTGCAGTGGGTTTGCCCCCTGCAAAAAAAAATGTATAATATATTTGTTGCTTAGAATGTTTTCTATGAATTGTGATTCAATGAAATGAGTATTCAGTAGTGTGTGCGTGTGTGTGTGTGTGTGTGTGTGATACATTCTATCAAATTTGCATCTCGTCAACAGTATTAATGAGAATTTTATTGATTGCTCTGTTAATTGAGTATTGAAGATGTGAGAAGGAAGTCTGAATGTGTCAAGATCAGGTTGATAAAGTAAATACAAAATACCACACTAATACATCATTTAATGAAAAATTAATTTCATGATAATCTTCAGGGTCAGTAAAGTTATCATTTCTGGTAGATGTCCAGTTTACTTCATTTTGCATATAAACAATCTTTGATTCAAATGTTGCTGATTTAACCAACTGTTTAATTCTTTCTCTGATTACCCACATAATCTAATTCACGGTCTAAGGGGAACTGAAACCTTTCCTGTTGATAATGAATGATAGAGAAGACATACAACTTATCTTAAATAGGATGCCATCCCATTATAGTGATTTTTATATGACTGCAGTACATTTTATATTATTTATCTAGTGGAATGGGTATTTTCTTTCCCAAAAATTTGTAGAACAGAAACAAGAAAAAAATATTTACGTTATAGTTTGGTTTTAATATCTTTCATGTCAAAATATAGCTAATGCATAAAAGTATTGTTTTGATTTTAATGCAACATGATAATATACATTTCCTTTTTCAAAAAGATGTTAACATTTCTGTCAACGAAAACATATACAATTGCATAAAAAATTATTAAAACCATGGTTATAAATACTGAATATTATTTTAATCTAGTTATCTAATCTAAAACAATGTGCCTTTGGAGAATAAAATTTATTTATACAATATGTATAGTCTTGGCTATAATCCAAATGTAAATTACTTTCCCAATCCATTTGCGTGCTATTTAATTTTGCAGAGTGTATTATGTTTCTCAAGTAATAATAACCCAGACCAAGATTTAAAATTCACAGACTGATTTTTAGTTTTTGTTGTTACAGTAATAATTTTATATTTATAAAAATGTCTAGTAATATTTAAAAGATTTTAAGACATTCAGTTTCATTCTAACACGATCAATTAGATTAAATTGCAATATTTTTATATGAAAGAATTATCCCATAAAGTGGAAAAAGTACAGATTTTTTTAAAGTATCACTCAGAATAATGGTCTAAATTAACTTAATAACTTAGGATATTCTTCTTATACAACATCTGGGAAATATTGGATCATCAAAATCAATAATTGCTTAATAGATTGTATTAATAATCAGTCTTCAAGTTCCTCTTATCATTCTGTAGGATACCAAATATAATGATATGGCTTTCAGTCAGTCCATATAGGTCTACTGTTTAGGCCTTGTATCCATTTGGTGAGGTATCTTTGTAGGTGTTCCAGGAATGTTTAGACACTGAAAAATGTCAGCAAACTGCTAGATATATTTATTTGTTTGTTTGTTCACCAGGGTAGTGAACCAATCAATACTGACCAATTTCAGGCTCAGATAGTTGAAATACAAAACATTTCACAAACAAAAAATATAGAAATGAAAGTGATAACAGAGTAGTTTATTACACAGAAAAAAAATATTCTAGTGAAGAAGCACAGTGCAAAGTACAATCAAGCAGGATGTAATATACAATATTTACATTCATTTCTAAAGTGAGCCGATCTTCAGTGAATCTTGAGAGAGGAGAAGAGACTCTGGAAGGAGGTAGGTTAGATGATATGTCCTGTGCTGAAGTAAGAACATTTGGCTTGGATGAAGAATTGCTTTTTGAGTTGCATTCTTAATTTGAAATCAGTGTTGATTTCCGTAATATCAGTGGGGAGAGCTTGCCAAAGACTAGATGCCTGAGAGGACAAAGCATGTGCAGTGTTGTGGAGTTTGGTTCTAGGGGTATGAGAGTTGGTGTGACAGAGCATGTGCAGTGCTGCGGAGTTTGGTTCTAGGGGTAATGAGAGTTGGTATGACAGAGCATGTGCAGTGCTGCGGAGTTTGGTTCTAGGGGTAATGAGAGTTGGTGTGACAGAGCATGTGCAGTGCTGTGGAGTTTGGTTCTAGGGGTAATGAGAGTTGGAGTGGCTTGTGAGTACTGTCTCACATTGTATGAGCAGTTACTTCTTAATGTCTAGTTGCAAGGGGAGGAAATGTGTGGCGCTGGAGTAGTTTTGTAGAGATTGCACTATCAGCATTAATGTTTTTAAAGGCAAAATAACTATCCCTAAGTTTGAATGTGATAACCAAATGGAGTAATAGTGGTTCATCTTCTTATATAGTATTTGGGCTAATTATGTGGAAACAATTGTTTGAAAATATGTTGGCACTTTATGGTCAATTATGATGGTGTTTTTTAACATCCCTTGGATTTTGCTATTCTAAAAATATTCTTACATAAAGTGCTAAAAAATAGGTCATGGTTGAAGAAGGGCCTGTTTGGTCCATTCCTTATAACTTCTCAAGTAAACTACATAAATGAAACAAAAGGAATAAACCTCTTTTTTTATTTGGATGGCAAGCTAGAATTTATGTATACCAAAAGACAGCCTTTTAACATTTCATATAGTTACTGCATTAACTAATTTTCCCTCACTGTTTTAATCCCACACATTTAACAATGAATGGCTGAGATGTATGTAGATTGATTTACATCTAGGAACAGCTGTAATGAAAGTTTTGTCTCCAGTGTCAGTGATGTCTAAAGGGTTATGTCAAAAAGAATTCTTATGTCAAAGTATAGACAGGAGATCTCATTGTTTTGTACAAATTCTGATCCCTCACCTTTGTGAATACCCATAATTTATTCCTGTAGTAAGCTAAGAGCCTTGCAGTAGCACTATTCAGAAAGCATGTGGCTAAATTTCACATCAAAATATTTTATAGCACTTCTTGCTGCAAATGACCAGGCACTGAAAATGTACCATGACACATTTACAGCATTTTTTTCTTATTATAGCTATTTTATATAACAATTCTTTAGTATGAAATAAAAAATCAACACATTCATTTCCATGAAAGATGAATACAGATTAGTCCACTGGTTTTGTTCTCCCAGAATTGTACTGCCTTGTCACAACTATTAGCTAAATCTCAGTACAGAATAATTCAAATTGTACTGTTCACTGATGAAAACAGTTAATTTATGTGCTTTTGATAGTGTTGTATAGTCTAGCAAACAAAAATGGTATCGCACTTTGTTCTCAGAAATGTTTGTTATCTAAAATCGTATAAAAAACAATTTGAGTGATAATTTGTCATGGGCTCTAGTGTGATGGCAGTAGATAACTTCAAACCAGTGACAAGTGGAGTACCACAGGTCTCAGTTCTGGGACCTCTCCTGTTTGGTATCTACTTCTCTGAAGTACAGGCTAACACAGAAGGCCTTTGGCTAACGAAGTTCGCAGATGACTGCAAACTAGGAGCCATAGTCGAGTCCCCAAATGATGTGGACATCCTACAGAAGGGCCTCGCTGAGGCAGATGCCTGATGTCAGAGCCATGGCCTCAAGCTCAATGCCAAAAAGTGCATTGTCATCCCTTTTGGTAAGAACTCTGTACCCATGAGCTACCACATAGGCGACAGTCTACTTAATGCCGAATGTGTGATGAGACCTTAGGACCCAGGTGGACAGTAGTCTCTCCTTTGATAATCACATCGCCACAGTAGTCAGGAAATCCTTCTAAGTGGCACACCTCATCACAAAAGGGTTCTCATCCAGGAAAAAAGAGGCATTGTTCCATCTACTCGACACTCATTAGACCCATTATAGAGTACAACGCCCCTTTTAATGTACCTCACAAGACATCTGCGGCAGCTGGAAAGGCCACAGAAGTACCTCAAAAAGAGGATTACTGGCCTCAAACAGATGCCCTACACTGACCATCTCAAAAAACTCCAGCTTTACTCCATAGCATATCACCTACTCCGCGGTGATCTCTGCCTAACATATAAAGCTATGTCAAACCCAGAGCTGTTGGACATGCTCCAATTAAAGAAATCCTAATCCCTCCAAGCTACACGCTCTAGGGACCTAAACCTTGGCACTGCAATAAACAGGACATGCTGGAGGTATAGATTCCTGTCCCAGAGACTTCCCATACTCTGGAACAAGCCGCCCATCTGTGTCAAGCAAAGTTCCTCATTAGCACTCTTCAAGAAAAATCTTGATGAGTGGATGAGAAATAGGAAATACACCCCAGGGATCACTTCTGTGGCTCTGCTCGACAGGGGCACAGAAAAATAACTTTCTTGGGTGGCGTAAGCCAGGGAACCTTGTTGGCTAGGCTTACATAGGCCCTTGGGCCGATAGCCTAGTACCTACCTATGAACCATTGAAAAAAAAAAAGATAAGAAAACAAGCAAAATATAAACTACTGTATGTGAAAATTGACCAGCAGGTTATTGTGTGAAATGTGGCAACAGAGAAAACATTTTTTTTTCAGGTGTCATACGTTTTAATTTAGGGTTTCACAGTTAGCTCTCTCTTGAATTTTACAGAGAAGATAAAATTTATGATATCATTGTTCAACATTTGGGACTACATTCTTTAAAATCTTACGACACTCTTATCTTAACTTTTGATTTTACAGATACGTGCCTTCTTGAAAACATTAGCTCCATATATAAAATTAAACTCTAGCATGACTTTTTTAGGATAAGGCTTTTGATCTCAAAGCCTTTATATGATTACTGTTGTTTAGTTTTTGATTTATTTATTGATATTTGATAGTCAGTAAAGTCCAACTCAGTAGGTGCCAACTTTTAACAGAGGCCCAGGGAGAAAAGCTGCAAAGTATTACAAAAACATTTTAAGAACAATAATTTTGCAATCTTTAGCAATATAAAAACATCTACAGTTTAAATAATTATACCAAATTAGACATAATGTGAAAACATTGGGTAAGAATGGATACATGGAATACCTGGATATCTTCCATGACAATGATTTAATATTTTGAGAAATGTTAACCTCTTTATTGAGAAATTAACAGTTAATTAGTATAATACAAACAGGAATTGCAATATGAAGTGAGAAAAAAAAAACAGGGTTATGCCATATTTAGGAAGAGAGTCAGGGGAGAGAAATAAATTGAAGTAAGGGACTGAGTGAAGAAGACAGAGAACGGAGGTGTAAGGAATGAATGGGTACGTCTTCTTATTTAGGGATATAATTTATATTGTGGTTGAGCAAGAACAGACCCATATTTTGGCTAAGAAGTCTTTCAAAATGATTTTAAAGTACTGGAAGGAGGGTATTGACCTGATGGATACAGGTAAGGATTTCCAGGCCTTAGTGATATGATATAAGTGGTTTACCTTTAGATGTGCGTATTGCACACAGGCAAATTGCAATTGTGCAAAAGGCAGTCTGCAAGATTTGCAAATGCCGAACGGAAAAAGGTTCGAATGTGCAATGAGCGAATGCACAGTGAGATTCGCGCATTGCACATTTGACATTCTGGGGCGGATTGCACTATAGTGGGGATCGGGAAATGGTTCCTTTCCCCATTGTAGTGCGATCTCGCAGTTAGAATAATAAAGTAGGGGCGCAGCCCCCCCACATGGGGGGGGTGCAGGGGGGCTTGCCCCCCTTCTTTACTCTTCTTTTTTTCGATGTTTACATTTTTGTGGTTTCGAGTCGCTCATATGAGCACTCAAACCACTGTGATTCGAAGTTTTAAAGGTAAACCAATGTAAGTATTAACCATGCCCTGGAGATTTCACAGGTATTTAGACAGAGAAGAGTTTTTGGTCATTGGATTGTAATGACCAATTAGGAACATAGTTATATAGAATGGTATTTAGTGCTGGACAAGCAGAGGGATGCTGCAAAATTTTATAGGTGGTAAGAAGCTGTGTATATGTTAGTTGGTTAGGGGTAGTTCTAACCAGTTTAGTTTTTTAGTGCTATATATAGTTATGGGTTCTGAAAGGAGTACTTCTTGCACTTTTAGCCAATTTATTATAGCATTGTTTAAGTTCTGATTTTTGCAATGCCTGGGGGTTAGTTGCTAAAACTTAATTTACAAGTTTCAAAGTTTTGGAGAAGCTATTCAAATTTCCTACTACATAAAATATACTGCTTAAATGTTGACATTTACTAAGTGTAACAGTATTTTACTCTCTCTGTTAATTTCTCTCTATTCCACTCGAGTCTTGTACCTTATATTCTCTTCCATTTTCTGTGCTTTCCCTGCCCCCCCCCCCCCACACGCATACATCTCTTATTCCCATCTTCATTTATAAATGGCTGTATTGTTGGTTTTTCCAGTAACAGATTATATGAATTATGATACACCATTTAATTAAATTGATTTGTATTACGTTTATTATCAAATACCGATGGACTTATTTATTTTACTTCTTTGCTATTTGTGTCACAATGCAAGTCCAAATCTTTCAGTAATGTTAAATAAATTAGAAGAAGACATTCTTAGTAAATTTTATGAGCTATAAAGCAAGTATATATATATATATATATATATATATATATATATATATATATATATATATATATATATATACAAAGAAATCACTGCTGGTACATATTTAGATACCACACTGTCAGGGATTTCCTAAAGGAAACCATGAGTGGGAAGTTCAACTTCAATGAGCTCTGACAGACAAGTTGTTAATTTATGCAATGTGCAGGTAATGGGCAGTAAAGCAGCAAAAAATAAAACCTGCTGTACTAAAATGAATGTTCATCCATGTAAGCAATTATGATATCACATAGCCTTTCAGTCTTGTCCGTCCTCCCCTGCTACCTAATCCTCTTACCTTTCTTTTTCAACACTTCCTTCCTTAACAGCTCACTTTCTCTCTGAGTGCAAAATAGCCACTTGTCCCACAAAAATATTTATCCTACGTTCCCCACCTTCATCCTGCTCACTTGTTGTTAATCGCCTTCTTTTATACCCTCTGCTTGCTTCTCATTTTCATCTCTTTGTTACACTAGCATTTCCACTCTTTAATTTGGTAAAACAATAGAGAAACACACGTGCCCATGCGGGGTTTCCAAATCCATTATATTTTGTCCTCCTACAGTGCACCAGCGGTTTCACAGAGATCCATCAATGTCCATGTACAACTGTTGAGCACTGGCATTGCTCATTGTATGAAAGGAGATAGTTTGCCATATTTCATACCTCCAACTATTAAATACAATCAGTATTTTGGCTTTGGGCAGTACCAGCATCTCGCATCACTGGGCATCATTCCTTGACAGTTGGCACATACAACATAGGTTACAGCTGGTATGATTTGATAACCACCCCTTGCCAAGTATCACACTGTCAATTATTCCTGTGAATAATGGATCAGTCCCCATGGTATCCTGAGGAGTCATTAATGAATCTCTTGTACTTCCATTCTGCAAGTGTGTGACACCCAAGTGCTTTTGTGTTTCCTTGTCTTACTGTTGCTGTAGCTCAGCCTGTGAACTAAGTTTTATGCACAATACAAGTGATGAAGGTTGTAGCTCTGAGTTGCATGGGGACTGCATATAGAGTGGTTGTTTCCTGACATTTTCATTATAGTTCACGTAAAGTGGCCAAACACTGCTGAAGTTGTACCTGCATTAAGTCAATATATTTGAACTCCCCCACCCACTCACCCATGTATGTGTTGCTTTATGTTTTTTATCTTATTGACATTTATATACTGAGCCATCCTGACCACACATTTACCACCATCCAGGGCTGTCAAACCACTACCACTGGCTACTGCATCAAGGGCAGCAGCATCCCAGTTTGCGGGGTTCCCAGCTGCCACACTCCCCTACATCTCCTAACAGCACCACTGCCTATCTTCTGTGTCTAATGACTCTTCCTCCATTGTCTTCCACATGCTGATTGTGTCACCGCCATCCTTCAAGGTCTTGCTGTTATTCTATGTTTGCGTATGTGGTATCAGTACCTAGTCGACCTTCTAACTTCCTCTTAGTTCCCTTACTGCTTTCCATAAGTTATCCTCTCTGTATAAATATTATTGAGTCAGACAACAGATCCGTACACAAGCTCAGTATCCTGTAAGGCTGCCACATAACTTCTTTCTTTTCTTTTACTGAAACTGAGTGCATCAGATCACGCTGATCACCCCTGAGGCTTGCGCATGAAGGATGAGCACTACTGCTGACCTTACTTCCCCAATGCCACAACTTACTCCTGCATAGTCTTCCTGTAGTCCATGCTGTGGCCCCGGGCAGGATATTTAATGTACTGCTCATTGCACACACTTGACTGGTCAAATATATTGTTAATGAGCATCAGGGCTTGTCGTGCTTGCACAGTAAGCAGGTGAGGGCTGGCTGCACTTGCAGCCATAGTGTTTCTAAATCCCAGGAACTGTTTGCATGACCGTTTTATATTATGTAACTGTCTTATTGTTGCCACATAGCTGAGGAAGTAGCTGAAAAAGTGTGCAGTAGCAATCAATACAAATAGTTAGTAAACAGTATGACCATAGAGTTAATTTGCATAAGTAAGAGGGGCCTGGGAAATTAAACATCACTATGTAAACACAATTTTTTTTTCATTGCTGGAGATGGTAGGTAACTAATGTGATGTGGAATTTCTTCAAGTTGGATTTTTTTTGTTTATCGTATTTATATATTTCACAAACACACACACACACACACACAGATGTAGCCTGCACAGCAAGAGTCTGACAGTCAGTAGACTAAAACCTTTTTTGCAATATTGATGTATTTATACCAGGCCACATGTTCACAGTCAGTTATTAATTTATTCTTCTTTCATATATTACATAGATTTCTTACTAAATCATTATAATCCCTAAAAGTAAAAGCATTGCTTTACTCCTGGATCACTGGCATGCATTTTCTGAAAGACGATTGAAAAATAAAGTTAAAAATAAGGAGAACAATAGATAGCTAGACAGACTTGTATGTATATATAAAATGCAAGGTAATTTTGAATTCTACAATACTGAACCAACTATCTCAAAAAAAATAACACTGAGCATAAAGAATCCCAGATAATGCAGCGCGAGCAAATAAACATTGCTAAAACCCCAGCAACAAAATAAAAACAAAACTATTTTTATGGGGTAAGCTTCCAGCAGCCCTCTGAAACCCCCAAACTTAAATTTACCAACTCTATGGCTACAAATTAGAAGAGAGCTAATTTATTTGTAATTTCAGTCATTGCCAGGATACACAAGTGCAGCAGCAAAAATATATATTTCTATAAGGGGTCTATATTAGTAGTTCAAATGCACAATTGTCCAAATGCCGTAACACTGAACTGGGAAGTTCGAAATGTCAAAATAGCGAAGCCATGGAACACCAAATTTTTTTTTCCCCAGGGAAAATATTTGGTGGGCCGTTTCCGCGGCATTGCTATTTCCTCCAGTGTGGTGCGATCTCGGAGATGGTATATTTAAGTAGGGGGGTGTGGGGGGTGAAGCACCTCACATTAGGAACAGTTTGAAGTGTACGTGTGTTTTTTGGTTTTGTACCGGAACAGCAATTTTTTTCCATGGGAAAAAAAATCACTGTTCTCTGTGTTCGAAATTATTGCATTTCGAACTTCCGAGTACGACATTTATGTAAACGAACTTATTGCAGTTCGACTATGTGATATAGACCCTCTATAAGCACCCTATCCACAGCAATATCTAGTGTAACAAACGCACTAACCTATTAACACAGCAAAATACAATACTCCCATCACACACATCTTCAGTTAAATATATAATCTTTAGTTAAATATAGTCTATCATTTAAGCAATCAAAATATTTTACATTTGGACAATTAAAGGCACAGTGCAAACCAGTTGTTTTTGTTTGTATGTCCTGTCTGTATGTGTGTTTGTGTGTGTGTCTGTGTGTAATACACAAGAACAAAAATCTATTGTGGCATCCAGGCAGATCAGAAGGAATAGTACAGAAAAATTAATGGGGAGATTTGTAAAATGGTGACAGATTATGTAAAAACTTTATATGAAATTGCTCAAAAAGAGCACGGTTTCTCAAAAGTAAGATTATTGTCTAAGGTTCAAACCTGACCTCAGATTATTATGTTCTAACCTGCATGTTCTTTCTTCAAATACCTCAGTTTCCTCCTCAGAACATACTGTTTGGTTGTCTTCAGTAAATTCTGAAAATATGCTATACTTTTGTTTTGCATTGACAACCTGCATTCTAGATAAAAGTATCCATGTAACAGCACACTTACCAAGTTAATGAATAAGAAATTTAGTACATACTAAATTAAATTAAGAGTTTGAGTAAAATGACATAATTGAGGTATGAATTAAATGAACACAGTTCTCTTGTTCATGGAACTTAGTCCAAATGTATTGTGCAGCCGTTTATCACTACCATCTTATGAAAAAATAGCAGTCTAGTACATTGATATCAGACAGGAAGTATGAAGCAACGTTTCAGTAAATGCTCTTGAGTTTTAAAAAGTGATATCCTGTTGCCTGCAGAACACCATAAAACAGTATATAATTCCGGCTCTGTACTGATGTGTTCACTAAAATTAGTGCCTCAGTAAAAGTTTGCTTTCATTGTAGTAATTGCAGTAGAGGTTAGATACAGGAATTGGTTAAAGGGTGAGGCTTGTAAAGCTGACCATGCTGGGTGCCCCAAGTTAATATAACATGTTTTCTATTTTTAAAAATAAGTCAGTCTGTGCTCCTTGCTGCAGGCGGTATTGTTATGCTATCATCTTTTGGTTTTAGATTACTGGTCTAACATATGCCTATTCTCACAGCACTAACACCAGCTGTAACCAGCAGTCAGTGTCATCTCTTTTAATGCATCTAACCTTGGATAGTACCGAAGACCTTTTATCTCAACATCGCAGTACTTAATGTAAG